>NW_026884715.1:0-5843 GCF_032173495.1 Musca vetustissima
TTCTGTGGTCTAAAAAAAGGCATTTTAAAAAGGCATTTAAACGCTTCTAACGCCTAGAAAACGCATTTTAATTTTCTGTGGTCTAAAAAGGCATTTTAAGGCATTTAAACGCTTCTAGTAACCCATTAGATGGCGGAAATATAGCCTTGATCGCTTTGAAATTTTGTATGAGGTTCCAGTTATGGTCATGGACAATGCCTTTAATTTTCGGTGATGATCAGATAACCATTTTGGCATGAAGTGGACCGAAAACTTAATTTTTTGTTCTAAATGATGTGTGTCAAGTTTCGTGGAAATCGGTTCAGATTTAGATATAGCTCCCATATGTATTTTTTTTTTGGTTTTAATCTGTGTAATAAAATAAAAAAAATGGATTTCGGAAAATAGTGCTTATGTATGTGAAGAGTACTAAATGGTAATAAACATGATATTAGATGTAGAAATAGAGGTGGAATTCGGAACTATAGTACAACAAATTATACAGTATTCACGATTTCCATATGAAATATGTTTTTGTATTCCCTTTTCGCATACGAAGTAGCGGGCACTTTGCTAGTGTGTACTAAATGATAATAAATTTGGATTTAGGTGAACCGATAGAGCTCAAATCATGAAATTTGAAATTAGTTTTGGAAATTATACAAAAGTTAATATAGAGGTGGTATGGAGTTAGATATCTGTTGCGGTCAGAATTAGTGTGTAGAGTTGAGATATGGAGGTACTTTTTTTGGAAATACGAAGTATAAGAGAACAAAGGTACTAAATGGTGCTCAAATTTTCAAATTATGGTCGATATTGGTATTTGGGTTGATTGACTCTTCTGATGTATGCAGATTTCTCTGAAATCGAAATAGTATGTTAAGTCTTTCATAAGTATTTCCCCACAATCGCTAACGAAGTAGTAGTATGCTAGTCATTTAAAAAATATATGCCGACTTCTATAATAAAAATTCAAGGAAGAAGATCATGAGCAATTCAAAGAACATATGTGAATTCATGGTACATTTTCGAATCAATGATACTTTTTACGAACCCATTAAAATAGAAAATAAATTGTTAATAATCTGATTTAAATTAAAATATTATTTCGATTTTGATGGGATCGACGCCCCCAGAACAACCCTTTCTAAAATACTTGCATATCAAATTTAGAACTTCTAAAGAATAGGATGTGAATAATCAACTGAATTAAGATTAAAATATCGTTAGAACATTTCCAACCCGTTGTGAAGGGTATTATGTTACACATTAGATTTTTTATCGTGCCACATTAAGCCATTCGATTGCCCGACCCTAACATAACAATCAATTATTAATTTTCTATAAAACCGGTTTTATTTATTTTTTTTCTATTTAGATGAAAGATTTATTTTTTCGGCTACTCCCCACAATAATTTTCTAGTTCAAATTTGAAATACACTGCAACAACAATAATAATGTTTTCTAGAAGGGGGTTGGGATTACATCAAAAACAAATCAACCAACCTGGCTGCATTCGGATAAATGAACAATTAATTGGTTTTCATTGTTAGACAGCGAAAAAGGGTCTTTCTCGTGTGGACAACACCTTTTGTGATGTGTTGTGCATGCAGTGCGGGCAGTGCTTCTGAAATCCAATGGGCCAGGTAAAAAAGAAAGGAAAACATGCACGCACACACACACAGCCAGAGGGGGAAACAAGTCATGAACAGTCATTTAAAGTGGAATAATTGTGAAAATATTGGAAAAGAAAGACAAATGTTCTCGATGTCCCGCAGGTATCTTTTGAGATACTTGACAATTGTATTTGACACATTTTTAGAGAAGAAAATAAATCCCTTTTTATGACCTCCTTAGTTTTTGTGCGTAATAAAAACCAATTGACTAGATTTTTTTCGGATGGGTACTTCTCGAATCGAATCAATTGACCTGGTCAGTGATAACCCGGGTCATATGTTAGTTAGTTAGCCATACCATGTGTCATAAATGTCATAGTTAATGATAATTTATTGATGGTCGATCGGTCATTCGGTCATCACATGTGTGAGAGAGTGTTCATGTGTGTGTTGTGTCCATGTACCTGAATGGGAAATGAAGGGGAAATTTAGAACACAGGTCACTCACATCCATCCAATCTGATTGTGAAGCGCGAACTGCGAACAATGGTTTTTGTCTTACATATAAAACCTGAGATAATCTGGAAAAAGGTAACAGATTCACGTAAGACATCAATGAGTGAAGATCAACGGCGGAGATATTAGTTCGGGTTAATAGTGAAAGAAACGCGATTGTATATTCGAAAAATAAATTATCAAAGCACACAAAGAAGAAAATGGCTCCCGCACAAATAATGGATCTAGCTGAAAGTGGAATGAGTTATTCACACAAAAAGTTCCAAGGTGGCAATGCCCGTTATGCCCATAAGAAATTTGGTACAAGGACGACACCATCACCAACGACAGTCGCCGGCATGTATGGAGAAGCTATGCCACAATCAGTGCAGTTTGATGGAACCACAATTTGCAGCAGCAACAGCCAGGAGAATGTGATGGTGAACAAAAGCAAGAAATCCTCACGGGGTGGTGATATTTTCCGACCCTATGCCCTGGGTGATAATACACCACGCAAAAGGAAACATCAAGATGTCGAGGAAAATGATCAGCAAAATGGAGAATCAGAAGAAAATCGCCATTATGGCAAAAGATTTGCTGTAACATCACCTATTCCTCCTGCAGTAACATCACCAGTTCTTCCAGCCCTAACAACCACACCCCCTTTGGAACCCTCTCTACCCCTACTACCCCCTCTAATGCCAATGTTTGGTCTCCAGCCACTGCAATTCAATGCCGAAACATTTGCCCTAATGTTCCGCAAACAACATGAGGCTCTATGTATTGGTGAAACGCTGAAGAGGTTTGCCTAATTTTTTTCTTTGCAATGTCTCTAAACGTGTGAACCCCCCTTGTGATAATTTGAAATTGTATTTTATTTCAAACAAAATTTAGTTTTAAGTATTTTTTGCTTAACCACCAGTGATTATTTTTTGATTGTGAATATTTTCGAAAATTTATTATTATTATTTTTAAATTTATTTTTAAGATTTTTTAATTTGTTTATTACAACAAACAAAAAATTGTATATATTTTGTAAGAAATTGATTATAAATTTGTATAAATTGAACAAAAATTATAAAAACAAATATTTATTAAATGAAATTTATTGACGTATAAAATTTGAAAGATAAATTGTGGATTTTTATTTTGGAATTGGGAATTAATTTTGGAAAAAATATAACCTGGGATTTATAAACCTGGAACTAAATTCCTATCAATAAAATTGTCAGAAAGACATACAATTTTTCCAATGGATCCGATTTCGGTATAGATGTAGATATAACTTCCATATTGTATCACTCGATTATCTAAATAAATTGCTTAAAAGAATAAAGGACCACGATCTGCGAATCTGCGCTTGGAATGTGCGCACGTTGTACATAATAGGCGCAGTTTTCGCCTTGGCGGATGTACTCGAGAAGTACAAAGCCGATATTATTACCTTACAGGAAATGCGATGGAAAGGGACTGGCGCCAGCGAATCAGATGATTACGCCCTGTATTATAGCTGCCATGAAACGAGACGTGAATTTGGCTGCGGATTCATGGTTAACAGGAGAATTAAAGACCTCGTCTCCAGATTCACTCCAGTAGATGTACGAATTGCTATAACCCGTATAAAAGCGAAGTTCTTCTACATCAGTATTATTTGGGTCCATGCTCCGACCGAAGATAAAGATGAACAGACCAAAGACATATTTTACGAGCGCCTAGAAACAGCATATGACCGTTGCATTGGTCAAATCGAAATGGAAAATATCTTTGGACCCACCGTCGGAAAATTCAGCCTCCACGAAGAAACATCAGACAACGGCATGAGGTTGATTGACTTCGCGGCTGCAAAAAACATGGTAGTTAGCAGCACCAGATTCAAGCATCTCGATATACACAAGGCCACTTGGATTTCACCCGATCGAACAATGAGAAATCAAATCGACCATGTTGTGATGGACGGAAGGCATTCATCCAGTGTTTTAGACGTCCGATCGATCCGAGGAGCGAATATCGATTCGGACCATTACCTTGTGGCAGTCAAGGTACACACCCGTCTTAATGTAGCAGCAAAGGTGCGATCTAATATAACACGGAAATTTAACGTCGAAAAGCTGCAAACACAACAGATCGCAGAAGCCTACTCCGCTCAACTTAACCAACTGATTAACGAAAGCACCCCTTGTCCCGATAACAATATAGAAGCACAGTGGCAGAGAATTGCCCACTCCCTATAAACTACACTTGGGTATCAAAGACCACCATCAAGAACTCCGTGGTACGATCAGGAGTGTCGTAATGCTACTGATATGAAAAACGCAGCGTATAGGGCAACCCTGCGGACAGTAGGAGCCCGTAATGCGATGAAAAACTATCGGGAGAAAAGGAAACGTATTTTCAGAAGAAAGAACAAGAAAAACGCCAGCGTGAGCAAATCGAGATGTACAGGAGTCAGAATTAAGCCCGAAAATTCTACCAACGGGCAAAACACCAAACCAAAGGCTTTGGTGCAGGCATATCCTCCTGTAGGGATGAAGAAGGACATCTGGTGACAGATACAGACAGCGTGTTGAGGATCTGGAAGGAGCATTTTAAAAATTCCTCGTATGAAATAGTGGCGGTGAAGACCAATAAGAGATGATGATGGTATACAGTGTATACCACCTAGCCAAGATGAGGTCATAAAAGCAATTAATCCGCTCAAGAACAATAAAGCAACAGGAGCCGACGGTTTACCAGCCAAACTATTTAAGACTGGTGTCAGATGCTAGTCAAGAGCATACACCAGCGGATCAGTACAATTTCGCTAGATGAATGCATGTCCAATGATTGGAACTTCAGCATTCTGTGTCCCGTGCACAAAAAAGGAGACAAAGCGATATGTGCCAACAATAGAGGAATAAGTCTCCTTCCCATCGCATATAAGGTGATATACAGCGGGCTGTGTGAACGACTGAAGCCAATGTTGAATGACATTTTTGGACCATACCAATGCGGCTTCAGACCTGGCAAATACACCATTGACAAGATTTTCACTCTGCGCCAAATCCTGGAAAAAACCCGCGAAAAACACATCGACACATTCCACCTATTCGTCGACTATAAAGTCGCATTCGACAGCCCAATCCGCACCGAGGTTTTTAAAGCCATGTCTGCGTTCAGCATTCCTGCAAAATTAATACGGCTATGCAGGATAACTTTAACTGGCACAAGATCAGCAGTTAAAGTCGGAAAGGACCTATCGGAGCCCTTTAATACCGAACGAGGATTCAGACAAGGTGACAGATTGTCGTGTGATCTTTTTAAGATCCTGCTGGAAAAGACCATACGAGACGCAAAGGTGAACAGACATGACACTCTGTACACAAAACAACACCAGTTACTCGCCTACGCCGACGACATCGACATAGTGGGTCGAATATTGCGAGCGGTAACAAACCTTTGAACGAAGGTCAAGCTGATGGTATCAACGCGCAAGACCTCCAGTAGACTCGGACCAACTGTGGAACTTGAAAACTATAGCTTGGAAGTAGTGAATGATTTTTATATACCTCGATACCGCCATAAACAAAACTAATAACATCAGCTTTGAAATCCGGAGGAGAATAGTGTTGGCCAACCGATGCTACTATGAGTCTGAGTAAGCATCTTAAAAGCAATGCCACCTCTCGCCCGACAAAACTCACACTCTACAAGACGCTGATATTACCCGTGCTGATCAAGTGGAAGACATAATTTTATGGAAATAGCCATCGGATA
>NW_026884716.1:0-58085 GCF_032173495.1 Musca vetustissima
TTTTATATACCTTGTTGGTACCGCCATAAATAAAACTAATGACATCAGTTTTGAAATTCGGAGAAGGATAGTGTTTGCCAACAGATGCTACAATGGTCTGAGTAAGCAACTCAAAAGCAAGGCCACCTCCCGCCAGACCAAACTCACACTAAACAAGACGCTGATACTACCCTTGCAGCTTTGGGAGTGTTTGAGAGAAAATTTATCCGAAAGATCTATGGGCCGATCTGCGTTGACGGTGAATATCGCCGTCGAATGAACTGTACCAGCTTTTCTCGGACATCGACATTTTTAGACCTATGGAGCTGCATGAATGAAGATGCCCCAGCCCAAAAGGCATATAAAAGCGAACCAGCTGATGGTGCACGCAGAAGGGGAAGGCCACGAATAAGATGGAAAAATCAAGTGGAAGACAATATTGCCGAATATGATCTTTCAAACTGGAAAAACTGCGGAAAGGACCAACGCGGCTGGAATTTTTTTTAAGCTCGGCCCATAGAACGAAAGTTGTCACAAGACAGCTAAGTAAGTATATAAGGCGTGGATTATTTAAGACAATTTTTTCATGTCTATATAAGACGTGGTTTTTCAAGAAGATTTTTTTCCATGTCTATATAAGGCGTGAATTTTTAAGAAGATTTTTTTCCATGTCTATATAAGGCGTGAATTCATTAAAGAATGTTTTTATGGGCCTACATAAGACGTGGTCGCAACCCATAGGCTGAGGGAATTTTTATACCCTGCACCACATTGTGGTACAGGGTATTATGTCTTTGTGCATATATTTGTAACAGGCAAAAGGAAACGAGATAGACACATGGTTCCTTTTGCGAATATGCATAGAATCACTTTTTGAGTCGATTTATGCATGTCCGTCCGTCCGTCTGTTGATGTTAAATTGTAAACAAAGTACAGGTCGCATTTATGATTTGGATTAAATTTTCCACAGCTCACTTATTTGGCCCAAGGACGAACCCTATTGAAATTGGGAAAAAGCGGTACAGATTTAGATATAGCTCCATTTATAGTTTCGGCCGATTTTAGGTAAATGGTGCATCAATGTCCCTGAAAATGATTTGATTTGCACGAATTTTTGCATAGGGTACTGAATTAAGTCTAGAATGACTTGTGCCAAAATCGGTTCAGATTTAGATATAGCTCCCATATATAGTATCGCCCGATTTTAGGAAAATGGTGCACCAAAGTCCCTATATATATTTCGATTTGCACGAAATTTGGTATAGCCTACTGAATTAGGTCTAGAATGATGTATGCTAAGTTTTGTGAAAATCGGTTCAGATTTAGATATAGCTCCCATATATAGTTGCGGCCGATTTTAGGTAAATGGTGTACCAAACTCTCTGCAAATCTTTTGATTGGAAAGAATTTTGGCATAGCGTAATAAATGGTGAAGGGTATCATATAGTCGGCCCAGTCCGACTTTACTACTTTCCTTACTGGTTTTTTACTTCTTCTTTCCATTTTAAATTTTAAACACTTACCTCAATTAATATTCTGGTTACATTCCTCCCGACCATAATATATAAAAATACACATGGTTTTCAGTTTCTTTTTGTTATTTTTTTTCAGTTAATTTTTATTTTATTGTTGCTTTTTGGTTGTTGTTTAGTATCTTTTTACAAATATAAATGTTTGTGTGTGTGTGTGTTTTTTTGTAGTATAGTTAGCTGTTTGTTGAATTTGCAAACAATTCCATTTGTTGTTGCTATTGTGATTAAAAATTACCACAAAACAAAACCAATAAAAAATAAAAAAAAAATAATTAATTGAGGCATAGGAATTTTCAAAGACAATTGAGATGTTGTGCTATTAAATTAGTAAATTAAAAAAAAACAAATAAGAAATTCTTAAAGTTAGCAGAAAAAAAGTTAGCTTAAGTCAGCAATAAGTTTGAAGTGTTTTAAGTAGATTCAATTGAATTTTGCTAAAGTGATAATTCAAATGAAAATTTTCTTTTCAAGATTCATTTGAATTAGTCTTTAGGGGGGAGGGGATAAAAGATTAAAAGAGGAACGTAGTGATTGTGTCTGTTAGCATGAAAAGCGAAAGCGGTTTTCTAATGAGCCTCTAGAAAAGCGCTTTGGTTTTCTTTGAGATTTATTTTTCAAAAACTTGATTTTTATTTAAAGGAATATTAATAAAGATAATAAATAGTATAAGCTAAATATAAAAATAAAATTAATTTAAAATGGGACAATGGTGCGTATACTTAACGCCTGCTTACATTGTATGTTGTCACTCATACGCTCCATTGCACTTTGTTTGCATTACTGGTTCTTTGGTTTATTTCCTTTTGGTACTGTTTCAGTTTTTGTTTTGTTTTGTTCTGTTTTGTATTTTGTTGTTCTATGTTCATTACTTAATTAATAAATTAACATTATTACACATTTATACATACATACACAGGATTACAATTACCGACTTAGAAATTACAATGTTATTTGTTTTTGTTGTTGTTCTTGTTTCTTTTTTATTTTATAAATCCTTCGAAGGATAACAAAAAATAACTAAATAAACATCCCCATTTGTTTTGTATTTTTTTTTTGCCTTATTATTAAATTTAAATTTAATCTTAAATGTATAAACCTATTACACATTTCCTTAAAAAAAATTAATTTAAAACAAAAATCAATTGGAACTTAATTACACTTACATTTATAATTAGGCATTATTGTATTTACAATATTATTTTTTTTTATAAAATGTTGAGATCCTTTCATCGTATTTTTTTGACTAGTTCAGATTACATTAAGTGTCATATATATGTATATAATTTGTGTGTGTGTGTTGTTTGCCTCTTTACACACTGACATATTTATAGTATTGGTAATTTACATATAAATGTTTGTGTATGACTGTTTTTAGTTAATTACAATGATAATTGTTTTGGGTTTTTCAGATTTATGGGCAAATGGTGTGATAGTCTTACACGCACATACATATATATATGTGTTTGTTTGTTCATTGGTATATATGACTAAGGCTTACGTTCTCATACTTAAATGTAAACTTTTTTGTTTGCTTATGTAAATTCTAAATATGTCTGATATTGCTAAACATTTACATTCTCTACGCCAAAAACCAAAAAAATATTTTCACAATTTATTTGACTGCAGCCTAGACAAAATGGATGACGGTTGGTGTGCATGAGAGTGAGTTAGGGTATAATGTGTGGTATGACTCTTAGAAAATGAAAACAATTGTGGTTAATTAAATATAAAATTTGAAGTAAAACTTCAAAATATGAATTATCAAAGTCGGAATTATGGAAAAATGGTGTTAAACATTTTCAAAGGAGCACCCAAGGGCATGGGTTTTTAAATTTTTGAAAGGCATTTTAATTTAAAATTTGTCGAAGCGTGAATCTTTTAAAAATGGTTTTGAAGGATTAATTCATATGCGTGGATTTTTAAACGTAAATTTCTTAAACGTAAATTTTTTGAAATAAATTTTTTAAATACTATCTATAAGCGTACATTTTTTTCAAATTATTCTTTGAAAGACTATTCATAAGCGTGGATTTCTTTTTAATTATTATTTGAAGGACAATCACTAAGAGTGGATTTTTTAAAATAATTTTTTTTTGAAAGAGCATGGATACAAATGTTTTCAAGGGTCATATAAAATATTTCTTGAAGGCCTATCCATATGTAATACTATTTGTACCATACACAAATATGTTGTCAGAGTATTATAGCTTTGGGCAGCCCAAAAAGTTTGTAACGCCGCGAAATATTGTTCCTAAACCCACCTTTAAGTATACCGATCATCATACCGATCGTCATATCTAGACTAGCTGAGTCGATCTAGACATGTGTGTTTGTCCGTCTGTCCATTATAACTTGTAAATACGATACAGGCCACATTTATGACCAATCTTCACAAAATTGTGCATGTAGGATGAGTTATGCCCAACGAAGACCCCTATTGCTTTCCGTAAAGATCGGTTAATATTTATAAAATGGAAATGTTTGGTCGCTCCAGAGACCGAAATTATGGCCCAAAAATCGCGAATTTTCACAAGGAGAAGGGAATCGGGCCACAGAATAAGTATGCCTGTTTTGATAAAGATCTGTCAATATTTAGCATGTCAAAAGGACCCTGACATTTGTGAAAAATTACAAAATTTTTATTCTATAGCGTATATATTTATTGCTGAAGAACATAGACCCGAGATGTTGATAGCATATACAGGAGGAGTGGTTGTCGTATGTACTCGGATGTGGGAGTTACACGTAAATATTTACTGGTGCTTACGTATTTAGATATTATTTAGTAATCCATTACCACATTGGAGGGCTGAAATATAGCGCTGATGGCTTTGAAATGTTCCATGAGGTTCCAGTTATGGTCCATGACAACGCCTATATATTCGATGATGATCAGATAATAATTTTAGATGAAGTGGACCAAAAAGTTATTATTATTATTATTTTCCAGTCGATCTATAGGCCACAATAATAAGCCGAATATCACAACACAACCCACGGTAAAGGGAAGAAGGCCAAGTAAGTAGAAGGACTGTACTGAATATTAATAATATTCCGAAAATAAGTCAGTGGAAGGAAGAGGTGCAGTTGACCTCTAATCGGAAAATCTCCCCACTGTGTCACCTTAAATATATAGCTGATATGTGCCGTGGGTTCGCCAATAAGAATTATAAAAAATTGTGCTGAGACGTGAGGTTAGTTGTCCAAACTCGGAAAACCTATCCGCCTAGTGATGACGACCCCCACAAACGTATAAGGGCCACGATCTATGAGTCTGCACTTGGAATGTGCGCACGTTGTACAGAATAGGAGGAATACGTAATTCGAGACAGAATTATGTGGAGAAAAGACGAGAGGAGAAACGTATTTGCAGAAAAAAGAACAAGAAAAGAGTGAACGTGGGCAAATCGAGATGTACAGGAGTCAGAATGAAGTCCGGAAATTTTACCAACGAGTAAAACACCAAATCAAGGGCTTTGGTACAGGCACATCCTTCTGTAGAGATAAAGAAGGAAACCTGGTGACAGATACAGACAGCGTGTTGAGGACCATTTTAAAAATCGTCTGGTATCAAATAGTGGCGCTGGAGAAGATATCCAAGAACCAATTAGAAATGACAGTTTAGAGTGTATACCACTTAGCCAAGATGAGATCAGAATATCGGCTGTAGAAGAATAAAACTTCCGATTCAAGACTGGTGGTCAAATACTGGTCAGAAGTGTGCACCAGCTGATTGGTACAATTTAGCTAGAGGAATGCATGTCCAATGTATGGAACCTCAGCTTTCTGTGTCCCGTGCACAAAAAAAAAGAAGTGCTATCTAGCGTGCTGTGTGAACGACTGCAGCCAATGGTAAATGACATTATTTGACCATACCAATGCGGCTCCAGACCTGGCAAACCCACCATAGATCAGATTTTTACTCTGCGCCAAATCCTGAAAAAGACCCACGAAAAACACATCAAGACATTCCACCTATACGTCGACTGTAAAGCCACGTTCGACAGTCCTAGCCGGTAAGAGGTGTTTGAAGCCATGTCTGTGTTTGGTATTTCTGCAAAATTAATAAGGATATGCAGATTAACTTTGAATCCTCTCGAAGCCCCTTAATACCGAACGAGGATTCAGACAAGGAGAACGTTTGTCGTGTGATATTTTTAACATGCTGTTGGAAAAGGTCATACGAGAGGCAAAGGTGAACAGAAATGACACTCTGTACACCAAACAACACGTGTAATGGTCGAACATTGCGAGTGGTTACAGCCACCTTTCAACGAATTGAGAAGGAGTCTGCCAAAGTGGATCTGGCGGTAAATGGCGAGAAGACATAACTGTTGTTATCAATGCGCAAGACGTCCGGTTGACTCGGACCAACTGTGGAACTTGAAAACTATAGCTTTGATGTATTCAAAGATTTTATATACCTTGGTACAGCCATAAATTAAACTAATGACACCAGTTTTGAAATCCGGAGAAGGATAGTAATCAATTTAGAAACAATGTAACCTACCGCCAGATTAAACTCACATTCTGGAAGACGCTATTGTATTTATCAGACTCATGGGTACTTGCGCAATCAGATGAGGCAGCTCTTGGAATGTTTGAGCGAAAAATTCTCTGAAAGATCTACAGGTCGATCTGCGTCGACGGCGAATATAGGCGCCGAAGAAAAAACCAGCTGCAGCGATATGGTGGCTAGGCCATGTTGTGCCAATGGATGAGGATGCCCCAGCTTCACTGAGAAGATACCCCTTCTGCGTTTCCAAGAATTCGATGGAAAGATCATGTCGAAGACAACATTTCGAAACATGGTCTTTCAAATTGGAAGAGCTCCGAACAGGACCGAAGCGCCTGGAATCGTGTTTAGCTGGGCTTATGGAATAAATATTCTATCTCAAGTGACTCAAAGTGCACTCAAAATTATGAACGTAAGATTTTAAATGTTTTTATAAATAATTCTGAATTTCCAAATCTATAAGCCTGAGCGTTCTAAAAATTATTTTCAGATCTATCTTCCGCAACACTGTTCACCATACAATCATTACTTAGTAGAATTCTCCTTCCAAAACAAACGACACGCACACGTAAACATTTCAAATATGATTTGTAATTTTTATCTTATTATGACATTTTGACTCCTAAAAGACTAGACACAAGCACGCACATTCACACTATCAGCACATCAGCAGCAAACAACAAAACTCACACATTGTTTGTTTGTAAATTTTGCGTAATATCTACAATTATAATTTTGTGTTAATTGCTGTTGTTGTTTTGTTATTGCTTGATTGTGTTGGTGTTTATGTTTGTTGTTGTGTAGTCACAAGTTTTAAATGTAGTGTTATTATAAAACATATATCGTACATATTAACACACATATTAAATGTATATATTGGGGTGTAATGGAAATATTTATAGTAAAAAATATATAAATTGGTATTTTTAAATAAATTAAAATGAATTATTTTATAAAAGACAAAATAGTTTCATTGAAAATGACAAACAATTCTTGAAGGATAAAGGACATGAGGGTACAAAGATTCGTTTCATAAAAAATAAAGTTCCTAATTATGGACGCTTACAGAATGAATATTTTTACTTTATATACCAAAATCTATTCTCTTTAGGATATGAAAAGGACTACCAATGGCAGGCAACCTTTAACGCGTCTTTCCCCATTTTCCACTCTATTGGCAAACACATCGTTCGAAAGAACAAAACAAATTGCCACACATCTAAGTGTCAAACACGGGTGTGTAAATAAAATGCTGTGTGTGTAGAAATGTGTGGTATAGCGTAATGTGTCCGTGTGTTTGTGTGAGTATTCATGTGTGAGGTTTTTGGGAAAAAAACCAAATTATGATGGTTGTTAGGTGTTTTAAAATTCTATTTATGTTTACATATTATAAATTTTCCAAAAATGTATTTATATTATTGTTATTCTTTGTTTGTTGTTGTTATTTCATTAGTTTTGCATTGTTTTTTGTTTGTTAGTATTATTATTTTGTAGTTATTGAATTATTAGTTTGCAGGTACCAGATTAGAGAGTATTTTCACAAAAAATATAAGCAAATACGAAAACATTACAATAAATAACTAAATTATAATAGTATTTCCATATGTATACATTTGCCATGGGTAAATAAAATGTCGACAAATAGCATTTGAGTGGGGTTTTTAATTTATTGAAAATTTTTGGTAAATGAATTTGTTGTTAAGTGAATTATGATTTAAAATTTTTTGATTCAATAGTTTTGAAATATCACAATTAAAATTAAGGTTGTGTGCACATTTTATATTGTAACAATTATTACATTTATATAACTATAAATGAAATGGAATTCATAGGTGTTTAATTCAGGCGACCGTATATGTTATACAATTGATAATATGGACGTTTAATGTCTATTTTAAAGAAGTAAGCGGATGACAATATTTTTATGTGAAATGTGTTAAATTTGTTTCCATTTAAAGTGACCATAAATTTAGGAATTTGGCATAATAACAGTTAAAAGTACGGAATTAAAATTTGCATTCCTAAGTCTATCATTTTGTCCATTTACGTAGAACCTATATAACAGATGTTAGTTTTATTACTTTTAACTTTAATTTTGTCAGATTTTATAGTCGCTTTCGAATTTTATATACTAAAAATATATTTTAACAAATAATTGGGTACTGACCAAATACTTAGAGCGGCTGTTTTCATAACACAGTATAATTAAAAAAAAAATTAATTAAAACAATTTTTTATTGTATGGCGTAAAAATTCTCTTCAAGAAAAAACATTTTGGAAAATATTAGACTTAGAAATAGTTTTTTTAGAACATGTAAAAAGGGTGCAAATAAAAAATGCCCATCTCAGAATAGAACCGCCGAAAGTGTGCTTTTCGTGGTAGTTGTGTAGGGTATCATATGGTCGGCCCCGTCCGACTATACTGCTCCGCTCACTGTTTTTTTTTTGTATTTACATTTGATTTTCGTTCCATAGCTCGTGTGTTTTAATTTTCGCAAAAATCGGGTTAGATTTAGATTTATGTTCGTTCAATTTCATGTCAATGTTCCTTCGAAAAGGCGACGTCTGTTCAGAGATGTGATTTTTTATCTCCGCAATGTTCTAAAAAATATCGCTTCTACGATTTTAGGTGGAGTCCTCTGAGACAGAAATCAATATTTTAATGTTTTAATTAATTTTTTTTTATTATACTGTGTTATGAAGAACTGCCGGATTCGTCCCAATTATTTGTTAAAAACATGTTTAGTTAGGACAAATTCGAATGAAACTATTTTCTAAATATTTAAACAGGATTAATTAAAAAATTGGTCACATTAGGTTTTGGTTGATTTGACCCTCGGAAAATTGACCGATCATCATCTAAACAGCCGCTCTAAGTATTTGGTCAGATACCCTTCACCTTGTAAAATATATTATGTTCTGTATATAATAATTGTCTCTAAAGCGACTATAAAATCTGACAAAATTAAAGTTTTCGTATCATTGCACCCCCTGAATGAAATCTCAACTTCACCCAAAACTATAAGCGTCGTCCTTGACCATAATCGGAACTTCATGTACAATTTCAAAGCGATCAGCGCGTCATTTCCGTCCTCTAATGGAGTAATAGTAATAATATGCACATAGTCACCTTTACTTAATTACGTATAACTCCCGCATCGGAGTACATACAGCCATACAATTGGTATCAATTCGAAGGTCAACAACTCATATTGGACATACTATCAACATCTCGAGTATATGTCCTTCAGGAGCAAGTATATACGTCCCAGAATAAAAATGTTGCATTTTTTCACACAAAAGTTAGGGTCCATTTGACCCACTAAATATTGACCGATCTTTATCAAAACAGGCATGCTTATTCTTTGGCCCAATCGCCTTCTCCATGGAAAAATTCGCGGTGTTTGGTGCATAATTGCGGCCTCTGGAGCGACCAGAAAAACCGACAAAAATAAAGTTTTTGGTCCATTTCATCCCCTAAATATTAACCGATCTTTTTCAAAAACAATAGGGGTCTTCATTGGCCAGAACCCATCCTACATGCAAAATTTCGTGAAGATTGGTGCATAACTGTGGCCTGTATCGTGTTTACAAATTATAATGGACAGACGGACGGACGGACACACATGTCTAAATCGATTCAGCTAGTCGAGATATGACGATCGGTATACTTAAAGGTGGGTCTAGGACCAATATTTCGCGGCGTTACAAACTCTTGAGGCTGCACAAAGCTATAATACCCTGACAACATACTTGTGTAGGGTATACAAAAAAATAATTAAAACATTAAAATATTGATTTCTGTCTCAGAGGACTCCACCTAAAATCGTAGAAGCAATATTTTTTAGAACATTGCGGGGATAAAAAATCTCTGAACAGACGTCGCCTTTTCGAAGGAACATTGACATGGAGTGGAACGAACATAAATCTAAATCTAACCTGATTTTCGCGAAAATTAAAACACATGAGCTATGGTAAGGACAGATGTCCATCTCAAAGGAACGAAAATCAAATGTAAATACAAAAAAAAAAAAAAAAAAATACACACAAATACTTCAACGTATAAAACATTCAATTAAAGTAATTTCAGTACGCTTTACAAAATTGTATGCCGGTCGGCCAAACTTTGGGTCTTTAGTGCACAATTTACATTAAATCGGACGAAAATATATATGGGAGCCAAATCTGAACCGATTTTTCGAAACATAGCACAAATCAACCTGGACCTAATTCAGTACAAAATTTCAAATTTCGTGCAAATCGAAAGATAAATACGAATGGAGTTCCATTTACCTTAAATTGGATGAAAATATATATGGGTGATATATATAAATCTGACCCGATTTTCTCGAAATTTGGCACACGTCATTCTAAACTGAATTGAGTACACCATGTACAATTTCGCGCATATTATAGGGACATATAAGGACTTTGGTGCACCATTTACATAAAATCGGACAAAACTATATATGGGAGCTATATTTCAATCTGAACCGATTTTCTCGAAACATATCACTTGTTATTCTTGACCTAATTCAGTACCCTATACCAAATTTCTGCAAATCGAACTATATGTAGGGACTTTGGTGCCGCATTTACCTTAAATCGAACGAAAATATATATATCTAAATCTGAACCGATTTTCATGAAACTTAGCACACATCATTCTGGGACTAATTCAGACCTCTATGCCAAATTTCACGCAAATCGAATGATTTATAGGGACTTTGGTGTTTCATTTACCTTAAATCGGACGAATCTATATAAGGAGCTACATCTAAATCTGAATCTATTTTCTTCAATTTCAACAGGGTTCGTCCTTGGGTCAAATAAGTGAGCTGTGCCAAATTTCATCCAAATCTGATCATAAATGCGACCTGTACTTTGTTTACAATTTAACATCTACAGACGGACGGACATGCATAAATCGACTCAGAAAGTGATTCTATGGATATTATCTAAAGGAACCATGTGTATATCTTGTTTCCTATTGCCTCTTACAAACATGTGCACAAAGACATAATACCCTGTACCACAGTTTGGTGAAGGGTATAATAACATACAAGGAATCGAGTTAAAAGGACGAACAAATGATTTATTCGATTTTACAGAAAAAATTAATTTCAGACAATACGTACAATGGCGCAATCTCCCCATGTATAATGGTGTATCTTCGAACTTTGACCTGGGGCGAATTTTTCTTGATCCATGTTTGTTAAAAAACGTTGAACAATGTTTGGATCAATTTTTATGTATTAATCATTTCAAATGGGATGTAAACATTTTCAAAATTTTGACATTTGGTGGAGAAAAGGTACAAGAAGTGAGTGAGAGGTTCAATTCACACCTAGAGTATTATCTAGGTGTGGTAAAAAATTTAAATTGCTAAGTTTGAATCGTACAAATACCCTGTCCACCATTATTCCCCCTCATAATGTGGAAATACTTGCAGCTGGAATTACTCACAAATGGTTCCCTGGTTTTTCGGCAAAAATTTATCATGTAGCGACTGTTCCGCTCAAGTAATGTAGTAATGTAGGACAAAATACGACCAAGAGAAGACGAATCAATGGACCTCATAACAATGCTAGTTACCACACTTCGGTTCGAAGCAGAACCTTTTTAGCTGCCAAAACGTGGAATAAATGGGCCATCCGCCATATAAATTCTATCTATTTCCACAAGTCGCCAGAATATGCAGATTCGCGCTACTACTTCGGAAATGTTTGACACTGAAAATTGGATATATTGGTCCATGACATGGAATAGCCCCCACCGGGGTATTTTGAAGGTTCTTGCCACATTTTTCGACCCAAATAGCTGTAATTTAGCATTCCTGTTTCTTAAGGGGTAAAATATATATTGGAAAGAAATATCTAATAATATTTATAAATATTTTGACAACTAGTTTACATTTGGAGTTGTCGTCCACTTTTAAGTTTTTTTATGGTCTGTATTTTTGTTTTGTTCCAATCGAAGCATTCCATGTTCTTGGTGGGTAAAATAATACAATTTTAAATTCGCAAACTATATACCGATTGTTGAAGGTCCTAGCCGAATTTTCCAATCGAACTATTTATATGTAGTTGGGACAAAATTTCCTCTATGTAGACATTTTGCACTATGGGTCCATGACATGTCTTCCATATAAAGGTTCCGTCCGAATTTAGGTATTCTTAAAGCACATCTCATGATTGAGAGTACAAAATCGCATACGATTCCGCATATTAATTTGTATATACCCCGAGTAAAATATAAACAATATACTAAAATTAAAATCGTCATATCAGATCCCAGAATACGTGGGCTACTATATACACATTTTTGGACAATGCAATGCTAAGTGTTGCATTACTCATTGCGCCAAACATGTATTCAACTTGCTGAACAATTTCCTACAATCATTTACCGAAAGGATTCGACGTCGATTGTCACGAAATGAGTACATCGAGGAACTTTATATGACGATCAATCGCCCCAGATTGAATACCGTATAAAGATTTGTTCTCGTTGGACAATTCGATAATTGTCTAAAAATGACTAGGGTCGATTGGTATAAAAAGACTTAAGGGGACCTCCCCCCATTTTCGGTGTCAAAAATTTTAATTTAGTTCTTTTTTTATTTAATTCGATTCTGCACTAATTCAAGAATGTCCTTACAAAATTTCAAGTGAAAATCTCAAGAACTCTTGAAGATATAGTCGATTTTTTGCGACAGCATCAAGTGACGGCAGACGGGCTTCTCAAACTTTAAACCTATTTTTCACGAAGCAGTGTTTTTACGAATGGCGGGCACGATAACTTAAAAACTAATAATCCAATCGGTTTCAAATTTTGACACGATTCTCTGGGAGTGTAGAGATATCGTATGAACTAGGATAAAGCCAATAGGTTAAGAACTTTCCTTGTTTTTTTTCATATAAACTTGGTAGCCGATTTAAGGACCTTATTAATGTTTGTGGTTCTAGGCAAAATATTTGTAATATTTGTCCACGTTTTAATGTAGCCTCAAAGACCATTGACGACAAACTCAGAATTTTTGTATGGTCCTAGACATATGTGCCAATTTGTTAAACCATCCACCTGATTAAGCCCTCAAAGTTGGATATTTTTGTATAGACCCTTTCAGGCTGAATTTCGCAGTTTTACTTGTTACAATTTTCCACAAAATGTTAATTGTGATATTTGCCTCTTTGAAATCAATTTTTATGAAAAAATTCAAAAATTTTAATAAATTATTTAACAATAAATATTATTAATTTTTTAAATTTAATATTACATATATACTTGTTTGGAAGACTACAAATTTGTGTGTATTATGTGTGTTTTGATAAACATAAGTATGTAATAAATTTGAATATTAAATTATTTTAAATATAAAAAACTAAATCAACATTGACTAACCTTAAGGAATCATTATGTTATCACGTGTGAGAACAGCCGCTGATGAAGATAACGAAGAATTTGAATGACTGTTGGAGTAATGATGTGAGCTGCTACCACCGCCACAACTGCCACTGCCGAGAATATTACTTTCAATTTCCCCTATGGCATCGTCAACGTCATCAGCATCAGCATCCGCATCATCATCGTCCTCGTCATCATCAGTGATGCCATTATTATTCCGCTCATCGGTTAACGACAATTTGCAAATTTCATCAACATCCTCGACGGTGGTAATTTGACTCGCACAACTTTGACGCATTTCAAGTTTTTGATGGCTGTGCGATTTGTGCATCGACATCGACGATATCAAAGCAGATGAGTTTGGCGTTGGCATTGTGTCATCAGAAATTTCCGTGGGTGTACGTATCGAAGGTGTTGCTGCTGCGGAGGCTGCTGAGGTTGGTGTTGTCTTTGATGCCGCGGCCGCAGCTGAGGCTGCCACCATAGCCGATGTGGTGGCCAGAGCTATGTTTGAGGAACTGGCAAATTTAGCCGTCGACAAGAAGGAGACTTTATTAGGTGGCGGTGGTATGGTAATGGGCGTCAGAGCAAATGTACAATGTTTGCCCGATGGCCCGGCAGTCATGGGTGTGGTGGCCGCACTCAACGAACCGGGTGAATTGAGGGCCGTGTGATGTGGTGAGAGTCCGGAATTTAGTGACAAACTTGTCATGGACGAAGGCGTCAAGGCATTGGCACTGGCTGTACCCGTTGGCACCGGTGGTGTTATGGTCACGATGGCTTTGGTGATATTAGACATTGTGGTCGCCGCACCAAAGTGTACACCTGAGGATCGTCGGCGTTGACGATGATTGTGGCGATGAAAACTTTGACACCTTGTACAGGTCCGGGATTCACGCTGCTGTTGTTGTGGTGATTGTTGCTGCTGGGAATGGTGGTGATGATGATGATGGTGGTGTAGAACACTGTTTCTACCGCAGTTGCTGCTCCCGCTACAGGAACTGCAACTGCTAAGCTGGCGTCACATCATCGTGCGATTGTCATTGAACTGATTCACGGACTGATAGCCAAATGAGGTGGAAGCAGCCACCATTGCAGCAGCCACATGACACTGCGGGACCAGAATCCACAAAGTAACCATGACGCAGAATTATGTGAGTGACCACATCCCGCAACAGAAAGGAAATTTGACATGAAAAAAGGAAAGGAAAATGGAAAAAAGAGAGAGAACAATAAACATTTATTAATAATTTTCGCATTTGGCATATTCCACAAAAACAAAGCGAATAAAACAATCATAAAGTTAAATTCCCTTTTTATTGTTATTGTTGCTGGTTTTTGTTTGTTTGTGTTGGTATTCAGCGCTAGAGGCACTAAAAAGTTTAATGTTTTTATGGCCGCTGAATGTTTGACAATGTCCGGGATTTTTATTTTATGGTTTAGGAATAAATTTAACGAGTACCCAGACAGGCATGGTGCCTAGGGTCTGTTGTGTAACAGTTTTGTTGTTGTTTTTATGTTTTACGTGCCGAAAGGAGGAAATCGGGACAGCCACTTCCCGTTTGCCTTTCAAGAATTCACAATTTTTATTTCCTTTTCCTCCACCTCATCCATCAGCTAATGACGGGATGATGAATTAACGAATGACAATCATAAAATTATTACAACATTCATACAATAACAAAAACAACAAGAACAACAACAAAAAAAAAAACGAGTGAAGATATTAATTAATTTATTATTGGCCAATTAGGTTTTGTGCGAATGTCGAAGCAACAAAAAAAGTTTTTTATGCTTGTTGTTGTTTTTGTGGCTTTTTATATGAATATAATTATTTTTTTTAATGTGTGGTGGCCTTGCTTTGCCCCGGCTCTCCCTCCCTCTCTTTGTATGCCCTGTGCTAAGTCCATTCAATCTAATTACCACCGTTTGCTGCAGCTTTACCAGCATTTGCTGCTAATTACTGTGTAATTTCTAATAAATGCTGAGCTAGCAAAGTAAAGCCTTGCCCCGACTAGTATGAGTAAATTATACTAATATTAAATATAATTAATGCTACCAGGCGCAATAACTAGATTAGCCGACAAAAGGGATTACAATAATCAATGAAGGGCAATAATTGAATATTTTTGTTAATCACTGATAGAATATTTAATGGTCATTTTATTAATGGCTTTTATAGTGTATAGATATTAATATAAATTAAAAAAATAAGGGATACTGGGATATTTATTCCGGGAATAATTATTATATTGATATATAACCGGATAGGAACCTTTGTGGAAATAGGGTCCTATATTATTTTTTCGGCGACTACGTCTTTTTTTGAATCGAGAATTCCAAATATTAGCCATATAATTTAAATTAGTTTCAAATTTGCTCTAGTTTTTCCCATGAATTACAACTTAGCGTTTTTAGTGTGAATTTTCTATTTTTTGATATAATAGTGAAAATTAGTAGATTCTTGTAGTACGGGAACAGACCAAATACTGATAATTTTTGGTAGAGAGATTTTCTCCCGAAATTTGGAAGATGAAATTATATTGGTAAACGCCTAAAGAAAAATAGAAAAAATATATATCCTCAGGCCTATGGCTAATGAGGTTATATACACTTTGATACTGTGAAAATATGTCTCATTGAAATATTGTTTCTTTGGACAAAATCCGTTTCAGAAAATTTCCAAAACCATTATTTTTCGGCAGATGGCTGTACTGATATATTTCTGACAAAAGCAATTTCAGATTTATGCTCGTTGGAAGATGATATTTTGCAGTAAAAAAAAAATATTTTGGTTTTCAAATGGAAGTTTTACAGGTTTTCTTGACAAAAGCGAAAATGCACCTCGCACAGGTAGGACGGTCGTCGAAAATGTCGATAACATCGGAGAAATAATCGAAGTTGATCGACATGTTAGCGGTCGTAACATATTCCAGGAGCTAAAAATCGACCATAATACTGTTTTAAACCATTTACAATTGACCAGAAACGGAACACCAGTACAACCCTGGTCTAAACACATCTACAGTGACTCGCAAGAAACTTGGTTGGGAAGTCCGGACTTGGCACCAAGTGATTATCATATTTTTCTTGCATTGCAAAATTTCTTTAAGGGAACCCCCCAATACTAATGCTTGTTAAGGTTTGTAACTTTGCACATATATATTTGAAGATTTAAAAAGGAAGAAAAATAATTTACAAAAATTTTTTATTGTTGTTTTTTGTGATCAAAGAAAAGTCTTTATTTTTGATGACGGGCATGATAACTCCTCACTGGAACATCGGAATTCGAAAATTTCAACGGCATTAGAAAGACTACATATCTGACTCTCGTATGAACTAGGATTATTGACTTCGCACAACAATTAGCAAAATGGTGGGACTTTGAATTTTTTTTTTTTTTGGAAAATCGCCTATTTTTGACCGCAATTGGCTTTATCCTAGTTCATACGAGAGCTATACACTCCCAGAGAAACGTGTCAAAATTTGGATTATTAGGTTTTGAGTTATCGTGCCCGCCATTTGAAAAATACTGATTCGAAAAAAAAATGCGTTTAAAGTTTGAGAATAACTCTTGCCGTCAATTGATGCTGATACAATAAATCGGCTATATCTTCAAGAGTTCTTGAGATTTTCACTTGAAATTTTTTAGGGACATTCTAGAATTAGAGTAGATTTGAATTAATTCAAAAACATTTTTGACACCGAGAATGGGGGGGGGGGTCCCTTAATGATTAAAAATTGGTATCTAGGGAGGATTGTGAAAATCGTTTCTTAGAGTTTTTTTTTTTTTTTGCAAAAATAGAGAGCAATACATCTATGAGAGAGGCATTATGAAGTTACCTTTAAAATAACAACAAATCATACAACAAAATTGTGCATTTTTTAGCCCAAATTGGACATTCCGAAGCATGTTAAATAAAAACCTATAGTTCATACCAATTTAAGGGTTTTTTCACACACTAATATACATATCTAAATCTGAACCGATTTCACCGAATATTAGCAATTAAATATTAGGCGCAATTTAATACGCTATGTACAATTTCGTGTAAATCGAGGAAAATATACGAACTTTGGTGCAGTATTTACATAAAAGTGGACGAAAATATATATGGGAGCTATATCTAAATCTGAACCCATTTTCACTAAATTTAGCACATGTGCTTATAGATACAGATTTTGGGAGTATAGTGCACTTTTAAAATAAAATCTGACGCAAATATATATGGGAGTTATATCTTAATCTTAACTGATTTCAACGAAACATAGAACATTTTATTTTGTACTTAATTTAATATGCTGTGCAAAATGTGTTCTCAATAGAACATATCTTACGAGTTTGAAAATATTAGGAGCTATATCTAAATCTAAACCGAATGTCTCTATTTTCAATAGTGAGCCAAATAGGTGGGCTGTGCTGATTTTCATCTTATTGGAATCATAAATGTGACCTGTATTTGTTTTACAATTTAGCATAGACAAACTGATGGACATAAATAAACCAGCTCAGAAAGAGATTCTATTTTCGAGTAAGTAATTTTAAAATGTTGCTTCAAAATATTATTTTATTTAAATTTATACTGGCTTTATAACCTAAAGACCAATGAAGAAGATTTGCTATATTTTGTTTCAATTCTTTTAAAATATATTTAAGAAGTCTTTGTCTGCAATTTAACATAAACATTTTCATAATTATTCCATTCCTTTTTGTGATGACCTTTTCTATTATCTTTGCTTTAGACCAAATATATTTTTTATGTGATTTGAAAATTTCAAAAATAAAGAGGATATACTGTGACAGAGTTAAAGAGAAAACATTTTAAGCAGTAATTATATTAGTAAGGGACTCTTAATTATATAATCTCATTATGACAGATTACCAGAAAAAAATACTTCAAGGCATTTTATGATTTATTTGAGTATATTAGAATATATTAAAAAACACTAACCACTAACTTAAATTTTGAGTGGATCTAAATCTCTATTCTGTGTAAATATAGTGTATATAATACTACTACAAAATTTTAGAGTTTCAAGAATCCTGTTAATATATTAATATATCCGACCATATACATCAAGTGCTGGTAATGTCTCTAGCTCCTGTCTTCAAGCTGAAGATATTTAGACAGGTATACTTATTCGTTATTCAGGTATACTTATTCGTTATACCTTCCAAGAATTCGGATAGCAAAATAACAGTCACTTTAAATGGCAAACAAAATATCGAAAATTTCGATGCACTATTTCATCCGGAAAAAAACCCAGTTTCAAAAAAAAAAGTCTTAGCCAGTTATGTGCAAAATTTCAAAGCTATATCTAAAATATTCGAACTTCAATGTACATACGGATAGACAGAAATACAATCTATATCGTCCATATAGTATTGTCTTCACGAATATATACTCTAATATACTCTCGTAGTGGATTTTATATAATAGAAGGTGTGTATTTTATAAATATTTTTAAGGGACTATAGAAGGCGTGCATTTTATAAATATTTGAAAAGACATACAGAAGGCGTAAATTTTAAAAAAATTTTGTAAGAGACCTATCCACTTAGCCATGCCCATTTGTCAGATGAAATTACGATAGAGATCTCTTTTACTAAGATAGGTCTTTGACATTTTGCATTGGGATTGCTTCCAATGGGTTGTAACGGTCCAAGTTTTATTATAACTGTACTTAATTTAGCATTGCGTTTTTGTGAAGGTTGATAAGCATCGTTGTAAAAAATGCCAATAAAGATACATATATAAAAGCTCACACAAATGTTCCAATTCATTTTCCTACCGAAGGGATTGTATGTTCACATTCCGCGTTCTTATGGTTCATATGTTTTGACATACCCCACATATAAAGGTCCTGGTCTATTCTCGAGGTATTGACGATTTAATGCTTATTTTCCAATCGAAGGGCCTGTGATTTGGTATTACGGCTTCATGATAGGTATAACAGTTCCTCGCTGAATATTTACAATGTCCATGTGTCGACATATTCCCCATTCTAGGCGCGTTGTCCAACAGAAGTAACATTACAATGTTGGTATTTTTAATGGGTATAACAACGAAGGGGCTGTAATTTTACATTCCGGATTCTTGGTGGGTAAACATCTTCTTCGACGTATATTTACAATGCACAAGGTCCCTATTTGGACATGTACCCCATATAGTATTTTCAAGGCTGAAATTTGTCATTCCTGAAAGTTGGTGATTCCTGACCGAATTCATAAACCAGACTTTACAATGTTGATACTTTAAATGGGAACACAAAGCTCGCGGGGCCGAATTTAACTACGTCTGTATTTGTTAGCGTAACGTCCTCCTTTAATGAGTTAGTTTTGTTTGAAAAAGAAACATAATAGGACTCTCCAACAAATCGGAACAATTGAACTGTTATGTTGATCATTTTCTCATAGGACCCGAAACCCGAAACCATTTTATAACTTCTACTAAAAACAATAACAATTATTTTCTGCATATGTAGGGGCTATATCGCATGATTTACACAAAATATAAATCATTTTAGATTTATTATTTTTTAAAGACGGCAGAACTAATTACATAACTGAGAAACAAATTTATTAACTAAATTGCTCTATAATTACTCTATATTGCATCGCATTCTAGGGTATAACAAAACAAATAGAATATCAAATGAATGAGTCAAAGGCTTAAGGTCTTCAGCATAGCTTTTTCCCGGATATAAAACTGAATGCCTTTGATGAATTTGTAGTGAGGGGTAATAAAAAGCCTATGGAATAATGGTGATGACTTTGTGTATTTAAGGATTCTACATTTTTTTGGTATTCGCTTTAAACCCTCCAAGATAAAAAACAGATATAAAAAACCAAAGGTTTATTCTCTACCCTTCCATCTATTCTGACGGTGGTAAAAGGGCCAAACGGCAAATAGTTAAAAAAAGGATGATATATTTTTTGTCTGTCTCATAGCTGGGCAAAATGAAAGCAAAGTCTTTGCTAATTCGCTTTTAACTGGTTTACATTTGGGGGGCTGTTTTTTATGATGTCGTTGTTTCTCTTTTTTCTGTGCTTTTGGGTTAAAATGATTTACCAGACATTTTGGGGAAAAGTATTCTCTGTTGACTTTGTGTGTTGGCGGCTGGCTTTGACATTCATTTTCATTGGGGTTTTGTAGTTGGTATTTGATATAGCTGGGTTACAGGTGTGTTAGTGTTGTCTCTTTGGTGTGTTGTGTGCAGTGCAGGTGTTTGGTGTTGTTGTTGTTTTCATCTCCTTTTGCAAGGGTATCAGCTGCCTTAATAACTTGTATTCAAGTCAATATGGCCAAATGTTAGTGATTCACTGGTGGAATGAGCCAAAGCCTAGTGGGTATTTGTAATTTCGTTAGAATGTTTAGTGAAGTGTTTAGGAAAAAATTGAGTTGTTTCAAATAGTAAACACCAAGTAAGCGTTGCCTTAAAATCTGTAAGCTTTAAATAACATTTATAAACTTTTACGCTAATTAAGTTAAATTCCTTAATACAAACATTTAAAATCAACAACCAATAAAGAAAATCCAATAGAAATCAAATAATCACAAAAAAGTAAGCAAACAAAAACCAATTTACAAGAATTTATAGCACCAAGCGAAACCAAACAAAACAAAAAAAAAAAAAAAAAAAATATAGCATAGAACAGCTTATAAGCGAATTTAGTAAACACCTTGCAGATAGAAAGCGTAACTGGAAAATTTTTTTAAAGCCATTTATAAAATTTTGTTCGCAAAACGTGCACCAACGTGTGAAAATATTTGTTGCCACTTGGTGGCTGGCTGGCGGCCATCCCTTAGCCAATAATTCAAATTCAATCAACACAAATCTCTTTTATGGTGCTTTCACTTCCTCCTTTTGGCAATTTTACTTTTCATTTCAATTTCTTGGTCGTTTGGTGCAAAGGTAATTCCGTTTACGAGTAATTCGTTTAGTATTGCACTAGGGATGAGGGAAATTATTCTTATTATTATTAAATTGTTTTCATATCGAATTTTAGTATTTTGCACATTGGGAACGATTTATTAATATTAGGTTGGGGAAAAAGAATCCTCGAAAATGTCTATATAATCGGAGCAATGATCGAATTTAACCAGCATGTTAGTAGTCGTAACATAAATCGACCATAAATCTATTTTAAACTATTTACAAAGCTGGGTGTCACACCAATCAACAGAAAAAATAGGATAGATCGAATTTCCATCTGCGAAGCCTTGACCAAACGGAATGAGATAGACTCATTTCTTAAACGTATGGTGACTGGAGATGAGAAATGGACCACATACGATAACCCTGTGCGAAAACGATCGTGGTCAAAGAACGGTGAAGCGCCTCAAACGATGGCCAAACCAGGACTAATGGCCAGGAGGGTTGTGCTATGCATTTGGTGGCACTGGAAGGGGATTATTATAATGAGTTGCTTCCATATGACCAAACGCTAAATTCTGATCCCTATTGTCAACAACTGGGCCGTTTGCAGATACATATTGACCAGAAACGGCCTGAATTGGCCAACATGAGAGGTTACGTCTTACACCATCTAGGGATGATTATGAAAATCGACAAGGTATAATACAATTTGAAAAAAATAACAGTGAGCGGAGCAGTGTAGTCTGGCGGGGCCGACATATAATACCCTACACAACTTCCACGAAAATCTAACTTTGCGTTATTTGCACCCTCTTGAAGCCTGACTAAAGGTCAACAAATATTACTACTATTCAGTTGTGATCGACTCAAAAAAAAAACACAAAATGTTAAGGTTTCGGTCCACTTCATCCCAAAATTATTATCTGATCATCATCGAAAGTTATAGGCGTTGTCCTTGACCATAACTGGAATCTCATGGAAATTTTCAAAGCGATCAGCGCTATATTTCCGCCCTCTAGTGTGGTTTTGGGTTACTAAATAATGTCTGAATACGTAGGCACATGTAAATATTTAAGTGTAGCTCCCACATCTTAGTACATACGATCATATAATTGGTATCAATTTAAAGGTCAACCTTTTTGTGGGGCTGCACAAAGCTATAATAAGTTAGGTTACGCCCTTTCTAAGTGACCTACCTAACACTGGGGTGTTAGGCGATTAGTGTTTACGGTTTACAGTCAGGGCGCATCAACAAGTTTTTCAGGCTTAGTTGTCGAGTCCTTACCATCGTAAGAGGCTATGCCATGGCTGACCTCAAGTCCTCACTTTACAAAACTTCCGACTCAACTCCACATTGAATACCACTGTGAATACCCCTACTGTGATTAACTCAATGGCAATCCTAGTGACTCCTTCAAATCAAGGTGAGTCTTCTTAGATGATGACAAAGAATACAATCCCTGACGAGGATGAAGATCCCAACTGCATATCCACAGCCAGCAGCGAAGTCTCAATACTTCTGAGGCTGTTGTCAGTTGAAGTAGAGACTGGTGGTGATGACTCTTCCATCGAGGAACTACCAACCACGTCAACGCTAAATATATCTCTGATCAGAAGATTTACTGGAGAGCAGTTAATATCTGCAAACGATTTATCGGACGAGTCAAAGACTCTATTACTCGGAATCTAACATTTTGTGTTATTTCTTATTAAAAAGAATTCGTACGTCACGTCTGAAGACATCCACAGTAGCCCCTACAAAGGAGGATAAGATTGCGTGTAGTTTGAACCCAACCAGGACGATGATGACTAGGACTTCTGAGCACTCGGAAACCCCAAGGGATCCCTGAGTGTTGTCTCTGACACCATCCTCAATTGCAAAGGATGGTAAAGTTGGGTTAAAGTCGGTTCGAGGAGAACCCATAGAAAAGCTTCCAGAAGGTCTGATAAGACGCAACCACTATTTAAGTAAATAACCAAACTTGCTAATCCCCCCACTGCTGATTTACCCCAACCTAAATTGAAGTTTATGCCAATTGGGCAGTCATGGCATCGGACTTCCTTAAAAGAACAATTAATAACAGCGTTGCCCTTTCCGAAGGTAGTAAGCTGTCAGCCGTTGCGGTGCTTCTTTCTAATTTCAGCCACAATGATATGACGACAGCCATACTTAGGGGTAAGCCCCTCTTAGTTTCTCTATCTCCCATATGAAGCTCCTGATCTACCCGGATCGGAGGTATGCAACTTGCTGGAGGAAATAAACGGTATTGGTGACCTGCATCTATGCTGTGATGCCAATGCCAAGCACCATATCTACTGGGGAAGCAGTGACATCAATCCAATCAATCCCGGTGAGTTCGTATTTGGTTTTAAACATAGATATAATCTTAGGATATGTAAAGGGGGCAGTATAGTGATTTTTGTAAGTAGAGTGAGAGTCAAGTCAAAACAAAAGTATGAACGATTCTGGGGTCAGGATCTGGAAAGTATCTGAAAATGCTCATTTTCGGATCATACTTTTCCATATTTCCGCATCCAGAGAAAAACAGAAACTTTATATGACCCTCGGAAGACAAACTCGGATAAGTTCCCAGCTAAAACAGCACCCACTTTCTTTGGTATTAAATATATCATAACGGTCGAGGATGTTGAGACAGCTGTGAACAAAATCACAGGAATTCTTCGGAGGTGCTGTAAGGTTTCCTGTTCTTTAACGTAACCTGGGAAGAAATCTCAACCGGTATTGCTCGAACATCGTATAGCAAAGCTACTAAGACTAAACCTAGTACAGATTACGGCGTTTATAGAGAACAATTTAATAGGTAAAAAGTGAAAACAACAATACTAAGTGAAAGAACATACCGTGTGGGAATTAAATTTAATTTCAAATTACTTTTACATTGACTTTACTTTCAAATATTCTCTATTTGTGATTTGCTGTCCTTACAGAAATTATCAATATTGTTCAAATGTTTAGGATAATCCCCCATACAACAGCACCTTTAATTTATACATTTTGTGGGATTTTGGCACGTTTGCAAGCGAATTGGCTGTAATCTATCTACCAGAAATACCTTTTCGGAGTAGGCTCTATTACGATTTTTTGAGGTTTGAATCGAATTTACTGTAATTTAATATTTTGGCTTCTCATTGCGTTTCAAATTTTCCTATTAAAAATCATTACCGGCCTATCTTTTACAAGATTCATATTATTTTTCGAGGCCTGGATTTATTTCCATTTTTTCGAGACCAATATAAGGCTTTGATTTATTTAAATTATTTTTTCGAGGCCTAGATAAGGCTCGGATTTGTTTAAGATTATTTGTTCGGTCCCATATCGCTTTTACATATTTTTAATGTCATCTTCATGTTGGAGGTTTTTATAATTTCGGTACGGCTAATCTTAAAATTCGAATAAGACACTTTTCGTTCGTGTTCCCAAACAATGTCCTTAGTAGCAAAACTTGATTTGTCCCACAGTGTAATTATGCTTTCCTCTATTCACTTCATTCCGAGTAGGATAACACACGTGTTTGAGTTATTTGAATCGTCAACATAGAAACCCACATTCTGAATCGATGAGATATTGAGGAAAAACATGTTTGTTTTTACCTTTCGTTCGTGTAATTTGCCACATATGTTCAACCACAGTAATGCAATGACGATAAGTCAGGCAGAAAATCAAAAGATTACATGGCTAAGGTTTTTTGGGAGGGGGTTCCATTTACATCAACTTTTTCAATATAGTCACTTCCAATGTTTTGGCAAGTCACAATGACTTTAAGAAAAAATAACCCAGAAGGAAAACATTTTCAAATCTCTACAAAATATTCTAACACACCTGCAATTTATCAATGGGATCAACATTCGACTAGAAAACAAAGTGAGAGAAGCCAAAACCAAGCCAATTGTTTAATCTAACGATGATAAAGCAAAAAATGTGTTTTTATTTTCAAACCAACAAACCAACACACACACATACGCCACCTGAAATATATTTCACACCTTTTGTAAATTGAACAATTACCCCCTATCCCTATATTTTTTTACTCCCTTGCTTCCAATATTCACTTGCAGAACTGCCAAGTAATGGCCAAGATAATGCAACCGCAACATTTTTTGGTTCCTGTTTTCCCCCTCCCTCTCACACTCTGTTTGCAACAACCACACCACAAACAGATGGTGTTCTTTATCGTTGCCAGGAAACACGTTTGCTCTGGTGTGTGTGGGTGTTGGATTGATAAGCTCACCTGACCATATCCTGATTGGCTTGGATGTGATCCAACTGCGATGACCAGAAGACCAAAGATTGCTGTAAAATATCCTCTGTGTGTGTGTGTGTCCGAGTGTTTGTGCTCAATTCCAACTTTGCCAATTGATGGATAGATGGTCGGACAAGGTTGATTGTGATTCAGGGCAATTTTCCAAAAATGAAAAATTGTATCTTAATATATATCACGTTAAGAGCTTCGTTTAATTAAACTTGTATCCTTAATAGCAGACGATGACTAAGAAGAAGCAGTTAGGGCGTATTCAACATGCACAAGTATTGATGTAATTACTTTAGTTGAAATTGTTTATTGGGGGAAAATCTCAAAGTACGTCAATACTTGACAACTGCCTTTAGGATATATACCTTAGACTAGCAAGAAATTGAAGGCCTTGAAAAAATATTCCTTAAAAAATCCACGCCTTATATAGGCCTTGAAAAAATATTCTTTAAAAAATCCACGCCTTATATAGGCCTTGAAAAAATATTCTTTAAAAAATCCACGCCTTATATAGGCCTTGAAAAAATATTCTTTAAAAAATCCACGCCTTATATAGGCCTTGAAAAAATATTCCTTAAAAAATCCACGCCTTATATAGGCCTTGAAAAAATATTCCTTAAAAAATCCACGCCTTATATAGGCCTTGAAAAAATATTGCTTAAAAAATCCACGCCTTATATAGGCCTTGAAAAATATTCCTTAAAAATCCACGACTTATATAGGCCTTGAAAAAATATTGCTTAAAAAATCCACGCCTTATATAGGCCTTGAAAAAATATTCCTTAAAAAATCCACGCCTTAAATAGGCCTTGAAAAAATATGGCTTAAAAATCCACGCCTTAAATAGGCCTTGAAAAAATATTCCTTAAAAAATCCACGCCTTATATAGGCCTTGAAAAAATATTGCTTAAAAAATCCACGCCTTATATAACCCTTAAAAAATCCACGCCTTATATAGGCCTTGAAAAAAATATTCCTTAAAAAATCCACGCATTATATAGGCCTTGAAAAAAATTCCTTAAAAAATCCACGCCTTATATAGGCCTTGAAAAATATTCCTTAAAAAATCCACGCCTATATCAAGCCTCGCAAACATATTCTTCATAGCCTCTATTAGGTCTTGGACATATACCTAAATATTTACAAGAAATATTTCGAGGTGGTGCAGACGGAATAACATAATAGGACACAACAATACATTTCCTTTTTTCGAATCACATTAATACATTCATTCCCTTCTCTTCATAAATTAAACATATCTGGCTTTTTGTAATTATCCATGTAATTCTGGTCATTTACATACTGTGCACACGAACACGCGTACCCATATTCAATCCCATTATATATGTGAAAGGTGTTTGGTAAACTTCATTAACACCTCTTCAATATTGCATTTTATCAATAATTCGAAGTGAAGTGCGATATGAGTACTGTCACTTAACGTTGATATGCAGGCGTTTATGTGCGTGTGTGTATATGTTGCTTATTCATCAATATTCGATAAGAAGGTACTTTAACTAATTGATTTATAAATGAGACCGTCTATTGTACCGGTAAGGAGAAGTGATAGGTGCTGGTTGATGTAATTAATAAATGTAAATTTACATTTCAGTTTTAAGTCAGTGTAGGATATGGTTATTATTGAAGGATTTCACCATTGAAGAGGTAGTTTTGTATGGAGAAAGGATCTATATTTGTAGGCGTTTTGTTATTGTGCGTGGGATGCTCATTACTCGTGTGTTGTTGTAAAACTAAGCAGATACATATTAGTATTAATTACCATGTGTCGTATCTTCCAAACCTGAATCCCAAGGACTCTCATACCCAAAATAAGTATCGTTATGAAGTAGAAGTTGATCGCAGAAACTGAATACTATTCTGAAGTAAAAAAGGGCGCAGTAATTCCGTCAGTCACTGTTTGAAGGAATTATGTGTAATATATTCGAATCAAATTTTGTCAAAACAAATGAGTTTTGATATGGAAAGTAGTGAATTATGCAAAAACCGAATTAATAAAAAAATATTGTCGTGACGTTCTATAATTTGTAATAGAATCCCAACAAAATCAGGAAGTTATCAGGAGTGGAACACATTGCTGCCACCAAAGTACTATCTTAGTCGCAGCTTTCAACGGAATTTAAAACAGTTTTCCTTTTATTACCATTAATACTACTTGTATGTAGTTTGTATTTCTTCTTAGGAATGAAGATACATTAATCTACGTATTTGTATATTCTCTATCTTCCTACATAATTTCTGGTATTTTTGGTCTTTAGAGGATGAATAATCCGCCTCTAAGAAAATTGAACATTTTAAATATAGGGCAATTTTTACATATTGCTAATTACGCCATAATTTTGAATTCGTGGTTAAAAACAGTATACAAAAATTCCTCGCCTAATTTCAAATTTACTTACTCACTTTGAGTTTGAAAACCCAATGTTTTTCGCCTGGGTCCAAATAGTACTGTTTATTATTTTGCGACCACTTGTACGAAAAATTTCTGGAACTACTAAAAACCGATAAATAATATTTGAAACAAATAACATTTGAATTAATATAGTAAAAGCTAGATCCCCTGAAGCGACTATTCGACTTCAGTTTTTTGCCGTAAGTGAGCCAAGATTGATTTATAATGAAATATTTAGTGTCAAATCGATTGTTTGTATAGTATAAAATTGTTTATATAACAAATATGTCAGTCACAACAGATTGAACAGGATGAGGAGTATACTGCAGCGTATACGTAACATTCGCAGTCATACGAATTGCGGTACGATATTTTATTATTATCTGTACTTTATTTTTGAAAACATTTGTGCGTCAGTTTCATTCCACGATGAGCATCCTCCAATATCTATAACAGACCAGTGACAGCATCCAGAATTTATATAAAATTAAGGTACCCCTCTTGTATTCTGAACTGTAGCGATAATTAGCTCTATAAGTCATACGCACTGTGGGACGGTATATGTACACCTAAGTCTGTTTTTACACGGTCTTTTTGTTTTTTTACACGATTTTATTCCATTTAGCATGATTTGAAATTTTATGTACTTAATTTTTTTGTCAAATTTAATTTTTGCGAAGTATGTTCATATCACAAAAAAGTATTTATGAAAGAAAAAAGTCTGAAACCATCGATAGTATCGATAGTTTGCGAACACTATCTTAAAGATTTAAGTGAATTCCCCTTTAGCGCGTACAAACAATTTTTACTGGTCAAAGCAAATGTGAATAGCACTAATTTAGGGGAATTCCCTTTTTTACACGGCTTCTTCTGGAACCAATGTACCGAGTAAAAACAGACTTAGATGTATTTCATATATGAGAAGAATTTTGAGTCATTATTATATGAAGGCCTAAATTGAAATATTATTCTAAGATTTTTTTTAATCCTAAATCTAAGTATCACATTTATAAATTTTCCGTCTATGACGACCACGATGTCTGGTATTGATGATACCATCGGACTGAATGCACATACCTTCAGTTTTAGATTAATTGAATTGAGGTAGCTTACATTTTCCTTAACAACAACCGTCTTGTCTAGGGCTCTAATTTTGAAATGCTTCATGGTGGAATCTACCGTATGTGGCATAACCTTTATACACCGCCTCATATGATGAATTGTATATTTAATTTGTCATTATTTATAAAGTGTCAGTGAACAATATTATGCCGATTTCGTTTTTTGAAATTACGATAGATCATGAAATTGAAAACTTATATATATAGTTATTACTCCTGAAATAAATGTTATTTATCACCACTTTGTATAGACCTTAGATAATTTATCGTCTCATATTCATATTCCCTCCGATTTCTTAGAAGGCTGAAAGCTTTTAAGCAGAAGGTTGAATTTAGATAATCCCCATATTCAAGTCCCAACCCATTTTTAGAACACTACACGACCTCTTCGATCAATAGAATTGGTATTCTATACATTAGGTTTAAATGCCCGATTTCGCCAAATATGCACCGTTTTGTTGTATGATTTGTTGACAATTGAAAGGTAACTTCATAATGCCTCTCTCATAGAAGTCCTGATCTCTATTTGCAAAAAAAAGTAGTAGTCGATGTTTACAATCCTCCTTAAATGTTGCAATGCAAGAAAAAGATGATAATCCCCTTCCATTCCCACCAAATGCATAGCAGAACCTTCCGGGCCGTTAGTCATGGTTTGGCCACCATTTCAGGTGCTTCACTGCTCTTTGACCACCACCGTTTTCGCACAGGGTTATCGTATATGATCCATTTCCCATCTCCACACACCATTCGTTTAAGAAATGGCTCTATCTCATTACGATTGGAAATTCCAATTTTTTCTGTTAATTGATATAACACCCAAACATCGAGCTTATTGTGTAAATGGTTTTAAACAGTTTTATGGTCGAATTTTAGTTTCTGGGCGAAGTTGCGACTGCTAAAATGCCGGTCAAATTCGAATTCTCCGATTTTATTGACATTTTCGACGAAAAAATTATGGATATATTTTTCCCCAACCCAATATATAAAATTCAATATCTACTCTTTCTTAACCTGGTAACTATTCTGAATCATGTTTACCCGGAACGAGCATTTACACCATAAAATGCAAATTCTGTCATTTCATACACAAAAAAATGCTTGGTTCATTTGATCCGCTAAATATTGGCTTATTTACGTATAACTCCCTCATCCAATAATCGGCATAAATTTAAAAGTCAGGTACTCCTCTTGGACATACTCTTAGTTTCTACAGTCTATGTCTTTCAGGAGTAAATATATATACGCCATAGAAAGGAATTGTGGCCGTTTTTACACAAAAGTCTGGGTCCATTTGACAAATAATCGACTATTTTTATTCCTTGGACAATAATTTAACCATTATTCGTGTAAAATTTAGTGATGTTCGAGTCACAACTACGGTCTCTAGGACAACCAGAAAAACGGACAAAAATAATGTGTTGGTCCATTTATTCTCCAAAATACTAACCGATTCTCCTAAATATTAACCAACAACAATAGGGATCTAAATGCAAGATTTCATGATGTTTGGTCTATAACTGTCCATTACAAATTAAACTGGACAGACGCACATAGATCGAGTGACGATCGGTATACTAAAAGGTCTAGAACCAATATTTCTCGGCGTTACAAACTTTTGGGCTCACACAAAGCATTTTATCAAGCACTTAAATATTTCGAATTCGTGTCGAATCATCTTTACCTCATATTACGTTGAGGATTTCAACCGTCACACGTCAGGATTTCAACCGTCACAGTTCAAGGTCTTAACTCAATTTTCCAACCTGAGTGTCTGCAGTTTGATATTTCACTTTCGCCAGACAGCAGTTTGTCATAGTTTAAACGTCATATAAATGCTCCGTTCGATTTTAGCTATTGTGAATTTCAACCTCATGGTGGAAGGTACAACAAGTTTGGTCCGATCGAATTTAACGAGGTTTTTAGGTTTTTTTGTTTCCCATCTTGAAAGTAAAATGAAATTTAGACCAGGCGAACCTAATGACGTTTTTTACTTTTTATATATAGTTTATGTTCTATAGAAAGCCTCCTCATGCTTTTTATATACACACCACTATCCTACATCAGGAGTAGTTTTTATAAAGTTTCATAATTAAAGAATTATGGCAGTTATACTGGTTGAAGTTCGGAATTGTGAAAATATGTATTTTTCAGAAAATATTTAACACTATTATGGTGCAACAACAATGTGTAGTAGTGTTGCAACTACATTTTATTTATTATTTAACTTCAACAAAACGTTCTAAACTAACAACAAGTGCAAGAAACTTTAAGTAGAACAACACAAGAACGCTGCTCACCCACACACTCTCTCGTTCATTCTCGTTCTAAGTTGTTGCTGCAATTGCTATAATTTTATTTTTCACAGTTGAAAATCACGGCTGCATCGTCGTTTTGTAGCTGGACAATTTATTTTTCTCCGAGGTAATAAAATTACAGTCAAGGATGAATGAAGAAAGAAAAGAAGTTATGCAGTGCAACAATCTTAGTTATCTATTCCAGCATGTATTTTCACTTAGTTTTAAGTGAGATTTGTTGTTGTTGAGTTTTGTTTTTTTTTGCGTTGGCAATTTTCTCAAGTACATTTACATTTGCATTCACCTTTACTATCGTTTCACCAAGCTGTTTCTGTATCACTTTTGTTGTTGTTGTTGTGTGTTCATACCAATTGCCTTATTTGCTTGACAGTCATTATAATCTGCACTTTAGTTTGTTTTGTTCGCATGTCTGTGTGTGTGTGTGTTCGTTTGATATGTATCTCGAGACAATGGTTGTAAACATCCTTTTGAATGGCAGGATATTGTCATCATTGCTGGGTTACTAGACAAGGCGGTTTATTATCGTCATCCGCAGCGACATCACCGTCGTCGTCATCATCATTATCATCAGTTTCAACATTGTCTTGTTGGTCGTGCGTTGGGATATCGCCTGCACCGTCGTCGCCACCTTCTCCGCCACCACCACTACTACTAAATATATGTCTGCTCACAGGAATTATGGCGCACATGTTGGATGCCATGCAGCGAACATGTGGAGTAACAGCGTCTCGTGGCGAATCTCTGCAAAGTATTATATGTTTTGTTAAAGATCAAAAAACTCGTCAAAAAATCGTAAGTAAATATCACACCGACATATAAAAAAGAGAACACTCATGGAGATTACAGCAGTCACAATGTGGGGTTGAACAACAAAGAACAACACCCAGATGGTGTAAATATTTTGTTTGTTTGTAGAAGTTAGAAGACAATGGACAAAAGACACGAAGAGGTTACAGAGACAATTAATTTGGGAGGACAAAACGTGGGTGGTGGATGACACATAAAATTTGCTGTGATTTGTAGACTCGGTGAACATTTAAGAGAATTCTGAATATAAAAAGTGACATTTAAGGAATGTTAGTAACAGGAGAAGAAAATTCGGTTCGGAAAAATATATGGGGAATTTGAGCTTGGGAATATAAGATCTTTAAAAAATTGACCACAATTCCGTCCATTAAACATTAACATTGTCAAAAGTGTTGTGTTTTGTAGACTTGGTGAACATTTAAGAGAATTCTAAATGTATGAAAGAGAGTTAAGGATTCTTAATAACAGGATAAGAGAATTTGGTTTGGAAAAATACTTATGGATCTTTAAAAAGGAAATATAACCGTGGACTATTGTTATTTGTTCTAAGATATTTATCACAATTTCGTCGATCAAAGATTGCTGTAATTTGTAGACTTGGTTTAATATTTTAATATTTAAAAGGCTTTTCAATATATAAAAAAATCATTTAATACTGGTTGGTAAAAGGAGGAGAGAATTGACTCGGGAAAAATGTTAAGGGGATTTTAAGAGAAAGATATAAATTAGTTGTTTTAAGATCATTGACATAATAAATATAAATCCCGCAAGTAATAATTATTTCTAAACAATCGAGGGTGGTGGCAAAGGTTATTGTAATTTGCAGACATAGACATTTAAGAAATTTTTGATATAAAAACAGATTTAAGGACATAACTGCCAGGGGACAAACCTTTAAAAAGTTTTGACTCGGAAATATAATTGTTAACTACTGTTAAGAAGAAAATGCGTATTATATGTTTCAATATCTTAAAAACTCAAAATATTTGTGATTTACATTATATACTTATATAGAAATTAGAACAATTAAACGTGCTTAGGACGAGTTTAGGGTGTTATGGATTTGAGATTGTTATTTTATTCTTAATTTAGAATATTTGTTTGAATGTTCTTTATAAATGTTCCATTTGAAACCCTATTTCAAGAAGTCACACATCCCCCCAACAGACGTTTTCATATAGAGACAATGTCACTGAGAATAAACGGATAGCAGCCATCAGAGAGACACTATATAACAATGATAACTGGAGCAAAGTTCAAACACAATAAACAATTATAAACATCCTATTCATTCCCCCTGTAATCTGCAGATCATTAAAAAAGATGAAAACGGCGAGCGGTTTTATCTCGGCAAATCCGGTATCATTGATATCGAGAATCCATGATGGGGAGTTACATCGAAACTGATGTACGTTTGTTAAAAATATGTGAATACTCCGTTTAATATGTGTTTTACAAAATTTTCAAAATTTTGACTCAGAAGGTGTGGAGTCATATTCTGCATTTCTTAAAAATTTCCACATAATTATTTATCTTCGAAATATTGATATCCAACCACACCGACTACTTCCTATGAGCATTATTGTTTCCACCAGTCAGTCCCACAAATGGAGGCACAGTATTAAATTGACTAAAAATTGCATAGATATGATATGGTTCAAATGAATTTGAGATAGGAAACCGATATTTGGATAAATCACATTTTAATACACACAACTATGTTGTAAGGTTCTTATAGTTTTGTGTGGCCCCTAAAGTTTGTAACGCCGCGAAATATTGGTCATAGATCCACCGATTAAATTGTATGGGGTAAATTTTCACTCCGGGTAAAAATATTTCGTAAAAGATGTCAGGTTAAGAAAGAGGATGTGCTGACCTATACTCAGTCAAGAGGGTGCAAATATCTTCGACTCGTAATGTAACTGAGAATGATGAGGTACCTTGACTTGCTTGACCTGTGGTAACAATGGACTTATTGAGAGGCGAGTTCGGTGGGTTAATTGGCTGTCCATATACAAAAAAGATGATAGTCTTAAAAATTTAACTACAGTAGAATACGGTTTCAGCGTTTCCTTATAGCGATACAAAATTTTCCTCAGTTCGTTATAAAAGTTTTTGAAAATTCACTGTGTGGGCCACAAAAACTAGTTCACTATAAAAATGTGCTTTATAAACGTAGAGATTTGTATGAAAACAATTAAAAAAAGTGTCAGTCGAATTTGCCGACAGATATATTCCCCTAGCATATGGTTTGCAAAGGTCTTCGGAATTACACACATATTTATACCCTTCACCACACTGTGGTACAGGGTATTATGTCTTTGTACATATGATTGTAACAGGCAAAAGGAAACGTGATAGACACATGGTTCCTTTTGAGAATATGTATAGAATCACTTTCTGAGTCGATTTATGCATGTTCGCCCATCTGTATGTCTGTCTGTCCATGTTAAATTGTAAATAAAGTACAAATATCTTCCGATTTGCACGAAATTTGGCATAGCGCTCTGAATTGAGACTAGAATGGTGTGTGTAAATTTTCCTGAAAATCGGGTCAGATTTATATATAGCTCCCATATATATTTTCGTCCGATTTAATGTAAATGGTGTACCACAGTCCCTATATATCTTTCGATTTGCACGAAATTTGGCACAGAGTACTGAATTAGGTCTAGAATGATGTGTGTTAAGTTTCCTGGAAATCGGTACTTATTTATATATATCTCCCATATATATTTTCGTCCGATTCAATGTAAATGATGTACCAAAGTCCCTATATATCTTTCGATTGGCACGAAATTTGGCACAGCGTACTGAATTAGGTCTAGAATGATGTGTGTTAAGTCTCCTTAAAGTCGGTCCAGATTTTGATATAGTTCCCGTATATAGTTTCGTCCGATTATAATTAAATGGTGCACCAAAGACCCAAAGTTTGGCCAATTGACACAACGAACTGAATATAACCTAGCGTGTGGAAAGTATTGAAATCGGTTCAGATTTGGATAGAGCTCTTATATACATTTTCTCCCGATTATATGTACATGATGCACCAAGAACCCAAAACATACTGAAATTAGTATAAGTTAACCTGTGGCAAGTTTCGATGAAATTGGTTTAGATTTCGATATAGCTTTTATATATATTTTCGTCTGATTTTTAGTAAATCGTGCACCAAATTACTCATGTTTTTGCAATCACACACCTGGATTGATATTTACTTTAAATTGATTTACATAATTTTGTCCCATTGTAAAAAGCAACTCTATATCTGACCAAATGAGAAATGTAGTATAGGATGCAGAATGACATGTTTATGGATCCATTTTTATGTTAAGGGAACCCCCCCCCCCCCCATTCACGATTTTAATTTTTCAAGATTTTCAATGGGCTGGTAAATGAATACAAATGTTTGTTAAGGTTTGTAACTTTGCACATATATAATTGAAGATATAAAAGAGAAGAAAAATAATTTACAAAAAATTTTTGTTATTGTTTTGTTGTTGTTTTTTGTAATTAAAGAAAAGTCCTTATTTTTGATGGCGGGCATGATAACTCCTCACTGGAACACCGGAATCCGAAAATTCCAACGGTGTTAGAAAGAGTACATGTCTGGCTCTCGTATGAACTAGGATTATTGACTTCGCTCTAACATTAACAAAATGGTGGACCTTTGAAAAAATATTTTTGGAAAATCGCCGATTTTTTACCAAAAACGAAGTTAAAAAATAAGGAAGATCTTCACCGATTAGCTTTATCCTAGTTCATACGAGAGCTATACACTCCCAGAGAAACGTTGCAAAATTTGGAATCGATTGGGTTATTAGTTTTTGAGTTATCGTGCCCGCCATTCGCAAAAAAATGTTTAGAGAAAAACGCGTTTAAAGTTTGAGAAGCACTTCAGCCGCCACTTTCGGATTTAATGTTAATTAAGGCGGTTATTCAGTTCACTGCATATTACATACATTTATAAAATATTGACCATTTGTGAGGGAGGCACCGGAAATAGTGTTCCACTGTGTCCCATCTTCAAACTTGATCTAGGCTTGGTAAAGATAATAGGCTATTCAAAGTTTGACTGGAATACGATATTCCATTCGCCTGATATTGCTTTTATAAATATTCAAAAAGGTTTACAATTTGTGGGGGAGGTACCAGAAGGAGTAGACAAATATGTCCTATCTTCGGACTTGATCTAGATTTGGTGAAGATAATAGGTTGTGCAATGTTTGGTTCGAATCGGACATTCCATTCGCCTGATATTGGATTTATAAATATTGAAAATTTTAATCATTTGTGTGGGAGGTACCTGAAGGAGTGGTCCCATCTTCGGAATAGATCTAGTCCACGTAAAGATAGCAGACTGTGCAAATTAGGTTCAAATCATTCCATTCGCCTGATATTGGATTAAAAATATTGAAAATTTGACCATTTATGGGGGAGGTACCAAAATGAGTGGACCAATGGTCCAACTTTAGAATTGATCTAGACTTGATTCAAATCGGATAGTCCCTGATATTATACAATTAATTGTTAGCATAATTATGACAATTTTGTGGGGAGGTGCTAGAATGAATGGTCCTATAAAACCTCTCTTCCAGCTCAAACTAAGTTTGGAAGAAATATTTAGATGTGCAAAGTTGGGATGAAATCGGTTACACCTTTCTAGAGTTATCGTGCGCACCAGCCTGCCAGAAGGACAAACGGGTATGCGTAAATCGACCTCAAAGTACTTGAAACGGATTTTGTTCAAAGAAACATGGGGGTCAAAAACCAATATTTCTATATTGCCGTAACAAGTGCCTGAGGGTACAAAATTAGGTGTAATCGCTCAGGACCTTTACATTTTTTGATAAAGATTCGCAACTAATGAGAACCGTTAAAGAACGCATCAATAATCCTCAGAATACCAAATAATGGGGATATGGTTTTATGGGGACACCTTAAGTAAAAAAAAAAAAAAATTGAAAGTTAGAGGATCCTGGGGCAGCTTCGACACTTTTTGTTTAGAGCTCTATATCTCAGTACTTATTCGACATATATAAACACTTTGTGGCTGCTTATTGTTCTGTGATACTTAGTTATAAAAACTAGTTTGAAATCAACATTCAAAATTTTCTTAAATGATGTGAACGAGTTCAAAATGTTGAAAATGTTTATACATGTCTTCAACTTTAAATCCAAAGGACTCCGTCATTCAAAAAAAGATTTTGTCGTATAGGGCGTCAACTTAGTTTTAGTAAATCTATCTGAAAAAGTACCTAACCTAATGGACCGATTTTGGTCTATCTTCGAACATAATTTAGTTTACTATATACAAATCATAAAATCAGTTTTACGTAATTTCAATTTATTCTTCTCTTTACATCACCTTCAAGTTTCCCTTCAAACAACAACTACAGAGTCCTTTTTTAACATAAAAGTACTTCATTTAAATTATTATTTCTATTATTTTCATTTGCATTATTTTCTCAAGAAAGTTGTTACAACAAAATTATGAAGATTTATTTGTTTAACAACGAAGGTAAGAAGCGTTTTCAATTGTTTTCTACTTAAGCGATAACGAAATGACCAAAAGTTAAATTGGAATTTTCGAATTTTTAACAGAATGGAAGGGACAACGAAGGGGAAGGAATAAAAAAACAGCAAGAAAAAAAAAACAAAACATTTATAAATGAATTACGACGACGAGTAGAGTAGAAAGAAAACAACAAAAACACTCAACAAAGTTGAATACTTCAGTGCAACAACGAACGAATATTTTGTGGGGAAAGACAATGCCACTTTCAATGATTTTAACCTTTAAATTGACCAAGAAAATTAAAACCAACAACAATAACAACAAATGGGGAGATATTCATTTCAAAAAGTCCTTTAAAGTAAAAAATACGAAAACATAGAAAATGAGAAAGGAGGAAAGTGAAAAAGTAAAAAAAAACTGAAACTTAGGCATTGAAGCAAAAAAACTCATTAATCAGATAAAGCAAATGTAAATTTAATTAAAACTAAGCAAGACTGCGAGAGAGAGTCAGACAACCAAAATTACAGCTTAACCCAAAAATCACTATTAAAAACCAGTAAGGAAAGTAGTAAAGTCGGACTGGGCCGACTATACGATACCCTTCACCATTTTGGGTATATTGGAAGAAATGAACATACTCATATCTTTCCGAAAGCTATCATAAATTTATTTTCATTCGGGCAGATTAGGAGTCGTCTGTGTACCATGGGTCAAATTTATGGCAAAATTGATACACGTTATCCTGTACGCCACACTGTTGAAAATTTAATTTCAATCAGACACCCGTTCGAAATGTATATGGAATCTATGGCCGCATCTGCACCAATTTCAACAAAGCCCAATAACTCAATTTGATACGTTGTGCAAAATTTCGTGTTAATCGGACAAACATTAGTAGTTTGGTGCACTATTTATGTAAAAACGGACGAAAATATATATGGGAGATATATCTAAATCCGAACGGATCTTCACTAAACTTAGCACACATCATTCTAGATTTAATTCAGTACGCTGTGTCAAATTTGGTGCAAATCGAAAAATATATTCGGACTTTGGTGCACCATTTACATAAAATCGGACGAAAATATAAATGGGAGCTATATCTAAATCTGAACCGATTTGAACTAAATTGAAGACACATCATTATAGACCTAATTCAGTACGCTATGCCAAATTTCGTGTAAATCGAAGGATATAAAGGGACTTTGATGCACTATTTACCTAAAATCGGATGAAAATATAAATGGGAGCTATATATAAATCTGAACCGATTTTCACGAAATTGAAGACAAATCTTTATAGACCTAATTCATTACGCTATGCTATATTTCGTGCAAATCGAAGGATATAAAGGGACTTTGATGCACTATTTACCTAAAATCGGATGGAAATATATATGAGAGCTATACATAAATCTGAACCGATTTTCACGAAACTTAGAACACATCATTATAGAACCAATACATTACGATGTGTCAAATTTCGTGCAAATCAAAAGATAAATAGAGACTCTGGTGCACTGTTTACCTAAAATCGGACGAAAATATATATGGGAGCTATATCTAAACATAAACCGATATTCACGAATCTTACCACACATCATTATATAATCAATTCGCTATGCCAAATTTCGTGCAAATAAATCCACGCCTATTTCTTTCAATAAACACACTTGGCCCTTGAAAAATATTCTTCAATAAATCCACGCCTCAGTTGGCCCATGAAAAATATTCTTCAATAAATCCACGCCTCAGTTGGCCCTTGAAAAATATTCTTCAATAAATCCACGCCTCAGTTGGCCCTTGAAAAATATTCTTTAATAAATCCACGAAATTGAATTGGGCCGACAAAAAAATGTGCTTATAATTTATAAACTGGTACTAAAACAGGTAAATATTTACAGCAACAGAAAAGAAACAAAATAAGGTAAATAAATTATACAGGCAGATAAAGATTTATTAATTAAAATGTGTTAGTGGGGTCAGGTCATAGACACACAATAAGGTCAAGTTTAGCTTTCCCTCAGTCGCTTTCCCCCATCACATCGGCCGAAAGCAGTAATAAAACCATTAACATTAAAAACAACAACAATAAAAAATTAGTGAAATATAGCAGGACGGACAAGAAATGAAGCCACAACGAAGCAGCAGCATCATTACGATTATCATTATTTGGAAGGATAACATTTGAGGTAAGACACATAGAAAGAAAAAAAACGCCAGTAAGCAGCATCCACGTTATTTTCCTGGTGGTAACACCGAATAATAAAAGTGAAAGCAAAACGAGATTGTTATTAAAATGTTATCACTTACCTGTGACTTTGAACGCATAGTCGGCTGGTATTTTCTTCGGATTTTTCTGGGACAGCAAACGCACAGGATTCGTACAAAAGCTCTGCAATTAAAGAAGAGGAAGACAATTATATGTATGTATATATGTGTGTGTAAGTTAAGGAGAATTAGAAATCATTTCTCATAATTTATTTCTTCTTGTGGCAGTTAACAGTAACTGATGTGTTTGTTTGCCCACGATGTATGTTTTTTATCCACTCAAGTGGAAATCAAGTGCTTGCTGAGCAAGGATAAGGCATGGCAAAAGAAAATCAGTTTTTATTTTCTTTATGGGTTTTACTTTGGTCAAGGAGAAATATAATTTAGTTTATGCTCAAGGACAAATATGTTAATATATCATTTCCTGGTGTCCACAAGCATGAACGGACGAACAATATATTATGAAAACACGTGCCTTTCGTTTTTTTTTTTTTGCTGGCTGGTCAGCATAATTACCAGAGTGGAAGGCGAAGGTTAGTCTTGTTGTCATGATTTATGTAGCCTGGTAATAATTCATTGTTAAATAAACTTTTCTAAGAAATTAAAAGTTGAATGTGTGTAATTTATTAAACGTTCTTGAATCTAACTTGGAGGAACCGTATACAAAATATCGCCTCAGTTTAAAACTTATGATAATTTGAACATAAATTCTATTTTAATGCGATACTAATTTTGATTTGAACAACTACGAACCGACTATTGATGATTTAGGTACAGCACCAATGAATGGCCTTACATTTTGACCCATTGCTAGTAAGGTAAATTTTTTTCACGTATACAGGCAATACGTTATATATATATATACCGATCGTCATATCTCGACTATGGATGCTTTGCAGGTTCTGTTAGGGGCAGCACCCCTTGATTTGGAGATGATGCGTAGAGCTGTCATCTTTAAGTTGATTGGATTTCCGCATCTGAACTTGCCGGGGATATGAGGAGGAACAAGGAACTCGTAAATGAGCGACTTGTGTCTAGGTGGCAGACAAGATGGAATGAGAGAAGTAATGGTCGGGTGACGTGACCTTCGTACAGGATCGACCAGACTTTGGCTTTGGTCTTAGTCTGGGGTATTTACTGACGGGGCACGGTTCGTTGAATGCGTTTTTGCATAAGCGAACTTTGTCTGACTCTCCGGATTGTGGTTGTGGTGGGGGACCTGAGGATGTCATGCACGTACTGACTCAGTGCATGTTTTATGATGACGTTAGAGACTTGGCCAGAATGGGTATTCGCAGTACCCAGGATGGTTGGGATCTAACAGCTTCGGTCATGGGGGACGAGACATATGCGGCACTTGGCGTGTTTGCGAGGGAGGTGTTTACTAGGAGAAGGACTAGACTTAGTTGAGGTGATCCTCTGAGCTAGTCGTCATCTGGTGTATGGTCCTGTTTCATGAGCTGCTTAGCGTTTCCCTGTGCCGGCTCATCGTTTGCTGGCCGCGGGGGTTGGCAGTTGAGCGGTATTGGTGTGTGGCTCCATTCTGTGGAAGTCATGCACCAACTCCGCTAAGCTGCCGTGGTGAGTGGTTGCTTGCTCGTGGTGTTGGTGGTTACTGGTGCCTACTGCATTGTCATGCCTATGGTAGTGTAGTGGCGCTTGGGGTGAGGTGTGTGGTTGCGCTGGAGGTGGTGTTGGTTTGGCTTGTCGCTCTGCGTGTGTGTGTGTGTATGGGTAGGTGCTGGTCGCTGTGTCTGTTGGTGGTGCCGAACCGTCCGTATGGATGTGTTTGGTTATGACCATTGGTTGATGGTTTTCGGGTCCGACGGGGTGGACATTCGTGAAGGTGTCTAGTCACTGTCCTGAGTGTGTGATCCGACGGGCCGGATACCCGAGTGGTTATGGTCACTGTCCTGTGTGGGTGTGAGATGTGTGGTCTGATGGGAGGTCGTATTGCGGTGGTGGTTTCGGTCCCTGTTGTCTGTTGGTGGTGTCGAACCGTCTGTTTAGACGTGTTTGGCTAAGGCCCTTGGTTGCTCGTTGTTCGAGTGTTTGGTCCGACGGGCTGGACATCCGTGAGGGTGTTTAGTCACTGTCCAGTGTGTTTGATCCGACGGGCCGGATACCCGAGTGGTTGCGGTCACTGTCCTGTGTGGATGGGTTGTGTGGACTGTTGAGAGGTTGGGAGGTTTTGTTGTTTGGTGTGTGTGTGTTGTGCGGAATGCCCGTGAGGGCATTCTGGTGTTCCGGTGGTGTCTTTGGGTTTACTAGTCCCGGATCGTGGATCGAAACTAGTAGGGTCACCATTCCCGAACTTTGTAGGCTTGTGGAATGATCATTGGCTGAGGATGGAGACGGTGTGGGAATTAGCATCGAGAGGTGTTGGTTTTTTGCATCTGTTTTCATCCTCTCTTTATGGTCATTCCATTGTGGAGAGCCTGCAGTTACTAGTTCAAATGGTAGTAGCTTCGGCTACGAAAACGTGCAGAGTTTAGTCTGTGGGGGACCATTCCCGGACTAGCAGGCTTGTGGAATAATTGTTGGGAGGGGTGAGATGCATGGTGGCTACCAATATCGTGTGATGCTGGTGGCCACTTTTGCATTGTATCCCCTTTCAGCAATTGTTTCATTGTAGAGAGCCTGCATGTTTAGTCCTAATGGTAGTAGCTTTGGCTATGAAGCTGGGCAGAGGCTATAGTCTGTGAGTGACCAGTCTCAAACTGTTTGGGGTTCTACTGGTAATAGCTTTGGCTATGAACCTGACCGAAGGTTTCGGTAGCACGGGTGTCAGGGCCCCTAGGTCTGCGGATCTAGCCTGGCAGTTGGTGTTGGCCTTTCGGGGAGCATCGTGCTGGATGTGATTTATACCCAAATCGTGGGTAGAGCTATGGCTCGGTGTGGAGATGCATTACAACCGGGTGCCTGACCCATAGAAAGGCAGGAGTTTTAGATGGGCTCCGCTCCTCATCCAAGGAGGTGATCGCGTCCAAATACGTGTGATCGTTTGGTACCTGCATTTCGGTGTGGGGGCGTTGGTTGACGCTTTGTATTAAGTGGTGTTTACAGCACCGTGGGGTAAGACCGCAAGGTAGGTACCCACGTACTCTAAGCATCTCTGTCCATTATTATTTGTAAACACGATACAGGCCACATTTATGGACCAATCTTCACGAAATTGTGCATGTAGGATGGGTTCTGCCCAATGAGGACCCCTTTTGTTTTTGGTAAAGATCGGTTAATATTTAGGGAATGAAATGGATCAAATACTTTTCTGGTCGCTCCAGATGCCGTAATATTTAGCGGTTCAAATGGACCCTGACTTTTGTGTGAAAAATGACAAAATTTGTATTCTATGAGTATAAATTTACTCCGGAAGGAGATATACCGGAGAAATTAATATAATATACAAGAGGAGTGGTTGACATATAAATTTTACCAATTATATTGTCGTAGGTATTCGGATGTGGGGGTTACCCATAAATATTTACAGGTGCTTACGTACTCAGATATTATTTAGCAACCCATTACCACACTAGAGAGTGAAATTTTCCATGAGCTTCCTGTTATGGTCGATGACAACGCCTATAATTTTCGGTTATGATCATATTATAATTTTCGGATGAAGTGGACCCAAAACTTATTTTTTGTGAGAGCGAAAATATAACTCTGATTGCTTTAAAATTTTCCATGAGGTTCCAGTTATGGTCGAGGACAACGCCTATAATTTTCGGTGATGATCAGATTATAATTTTTGGATGAAGTGGACCGAAAACTTAATGTTTTGTGTTTTTTTTTCGAGTCGATCTGTAGGCTACAATTGAAAGCCCAACATCACAACATAACCCACGGTAAAGGGAATCTGGACAAGTACAGGTCTCGTCTACTGAATATTAGGAATATTTGTTGACATTTAGTCGGCCAAGAGGGTGCAAATAACGCGAAATATTGCCCAAGCTCAGAATATAGAACCACAGAAAGTTAGATTTTCGTGGAAGTTGTATAGGGTATAATTTGGTCGGCCGCGTCCGACTATACTGCTCCGCACACGGTTTTTTATTATGTTTTTACCCTTCAACACACTGAAATATTATGTATTTGTGCATATGTTTGTAACAGGCATAGAATCACGTTCAGAGTCGATTTATGCATGTCCGTTCCCCGTCCGTCTGTCTGTCAGTCTGTAGATGATAAATTGTAAACAAAGTACAGGTCACATTTATGAACCGATTTGGATGAAATTTGGCACAGCCCACTTACTTGGCACAAGGACATACCCTATTGGAATTGAAGAAAGATATACAGGGTTGCCCATATTCGGCGGACCCTTGTTTTTTTTTAATCAAAGAATAAAATAAAATCATTTAATTATCATTTAATATTAATCATTTAATTTGTTCCAAGTAGATTTGTTTACATCAATTTTTGAATATGATATCTCTCAAATGGCCGCCTCTGGCGTTGATGACGTATTGTGCCCTTTTTGTTGCATTATCCATCGTTTTTGGCAATATTTCGGCTGGAATAGCGGCTATTTCTTCACGAATGTTGTCCTTAAGCTCTTCTACGGTCCTTGGCTTGTTAACGTAAACCTTTGACTTCAAATATCCCCACAAGAAGAAGTCACGCGGCGTCAAATCGGGCGAACGCGGTGGCCATTCCAAATCACCACTTTTCGACATCAAACGGTCCGGAAACAAATTCTTCAGAAAATCGATTGTTATGCGACTTGTTTGCGGTGGAGTGCCGTCTTGTTGAAACCAGAACTGCTTCATACGCTTTCGACGAATAATTGGCATCACAAAATTGGTCATCATGTCGCGATAACGCTCCTGATTGATGGTAACAGCATGGCCATTTTCATTTTGGAAGAAAAACGGCCCAATGACCGTTTTCGCACTAACGCCGCACCAAACTGTGACTTTTTCGTCATGAAGAGGTACTTCTTGAATCTCCTGAGGATTTTCAGTAGCGTTAAAACGGCAAATTTTGCTTATTTACGGTCCCATTCAATGTGAAATGGGCTTCATCGGACATGATAATTTTGTTCCAAAATTGCTCGTCATCTTCGGCCATTTCGATGACTCTTTGGGCCCATTCCAATCGACGAGGCTTGTCCGCAGGCAACAATCTTTGCGTAAATTGAATTTTGTACGGGAACAAATGCAAATCAATGCGAATAATCCGTTGTAAAGTGGACCGAGCCATGGCCAATTGATGAGAACCGCGTTTTTGGGATGTTCTTGGGGATCTCTCAACACTGGCTCGTACGGCAGCGATATTCTCGGGCGATCGCCTTGGTCGACTTTTATATGGCCTCTTCGGATTAGAAAGAGCCTTACCAGTCGAAAATTTTCCGTATAAACGCTTAATGGTGTTCTTAGAAGGCGCAGGTCGAGTTTTCACAATTGACTTCTTCTGCTGAATGTAAATTTCAACTATTTCAGAGCGCTCGCGTGGCATGTATTGGTTCATGCTGAAAAACTGCTTGGACTGAAACTTCAAGCGCGGTATGTCATTAAGCGATTTGACATCCCTGTCAAAAGTTATGGCGTTGCCAGATGGGTTCGTCGAATATGGGCAACCCTGTAGCTCTCGTATATAGTTTCATCCGATTTAAGGTTTATGGGGCACAAAAGTCCCTATATAACTTTTAATTAGCTTGAAATTTGGCCTAGAGTTCTGAATTAGGTTCAGAATGATGTCTGCCAAGTTTCGTGAAAATTGGTTAAAATTTTGATATAGCTCCTATATATAGTTTTGTCCGATTTTATGTGAATGGTGTATCAAAGTCCCTATATATCTTTCGATTACCAATCCAGTCCCTTCTGTAAAGCGTCTAAATATTGAATAAAAAATATAGACTGTCAAACATGTTTTTGAAAATAGTATGAACTTATGAACCTCTTTTGTAATGAGTTCCAATTCGCTTGAATCAATGTCGGGAAAAAATTACAAACCCATTATCTTTAATTCAATTAAATAATATATACGAAAGGGTAAATTACAATCGTTCTTTAGATAATAGTTTGATTACTATTTAATTAATCAAGTAAATTGGTCTAGAAAAATCGGTATACTGAAATGTGGATCAAGCTGTTACAATCTGTCGAAAAAAATTGACACCCTCACAAAATATTGAGATGTATATACCTATGATAGGTCCTTAATGTGGGTCCATTAATGAATGAAATATTACAGACGTACCTATAAACTATAAGTGATTTGTTAACACATATGTTGGAGGATACTTTTTCCGATGAAACGCTGGACGATTTTTCTGGTCCTACACCCTACAAAATCCTTATAGAAATCATAATCGTCTCAAAAAGTGATTATAAATGTAATCATAAGTACTCTAATATACTGCACCAGAAGGTCGTGTAGGACATAAAAATATAACGATGGGTCTAAAAAAAGATATCGAATGTATCTATATTGCTAATTCTCGTCATGCTTTCAACTTCTGTGGTGTTATATTTCTATGTTATTTGCAACCTTTTCACCATTTCGAAATTATCTAAAAGTACAAACTTTCCCTTCCAGGGCTATAAAAAAGAAATTTGCAAAAAAATTTCCTATTGACAAATTTCCATTCTCATTATTTCTTATCATTTGTCAATGTGGCAGCAATGTTTTCTCTCTTTTTGAGCCCCACACATTTTTGTTAGCTGTTTTATGGTTTAGTGGTCTGTTTTGTTTTTTGGTAATCGCTGTCATGAAAAAATATTGTTGCCATCAGACTGATGCTGTGGTTGGAAATGTTCTTTTACGCAACATCGTTGGTGTCTAGCTCATTTGTTTCGTTTGCGGGAGAAGAAGTATTGCTGGGGGACTATCAACCAACAACCTCTCTTTGGCTCGGCATATTTGCATAATTTTGAAATGTGTTGTCTAATGGAATGCTTTGCTTTGGGGGGTATTCGAATTTTAATGTTTGCAACTGCGCCCCCTCTATTCGAGCCAACTTAATTTTTTCAACCCACAACAAATTGTGGCAGCAAGGACCATTTTATGCCAATTATTTTGTACCAAAAACAGCACTTGGTTAGGGGAGGGATGGACTACGATATATAATGTAGAAAAAATTGGCATACAGACCAAAAATATGCAAGCATATAGGGGAGGAAACACAAGTGTTGACCACATTTCCTGCTCTGGAATAACATTTAAACGTTTTGCTGTGGCTGTGCAAGCTAATTGTAACATTATGATTATGGTTTTTCAAAATGGAACTGTGGGGGGGGGGGGGGTGTGCTTTGAAAGTAAAATCGTGGCATGTTAAATAGTCAGCTATGTTCGCCGTTGCCAATGGCTATAAAAAATATCATTGCAGAAAAATGAAATTACTTTATTCTCCCTGTATTTTCAGTTTATTAAATATAATATGATTGAGTAAATGGAAATGTTATGACAAAATTGAATGCAGATGTATGCCAGATGTCATTTAATTTAATCAAACATATTTTGAATGTGATTGAATGTCAGCTGCAGGAAAACATATGAAATCAATGTTATACAATGATTGATGGTCAACAAGGGCAAGGGATGTGATATTTACGAAATGTTATATCACTGGTATAGAGTGATAAAAAATATATAGAAAGCTAAAAAATCACATGTACAGTTGTTGCAGGTCACCTTTATGCCATCGTCGGACTTGCACATAGCAGGTCATGGACTTAAATCCTAGGATAATAACATCATCTGAGTTTAAGCGGTGGCTTAGCCAACTATTAGTGGTAACGTACTATGTCCGGCATACCATTCGATATAAACTGGTGAGTAGACTTATTTGAGGGCACATCAGACCCACAGTGGCTTAAGAAGTCGAAACACATTAAAGCAAATTATCATAGAATACCAGAAGGACTTTTTATTGATGACCAGCTCATTTTCACGTAGAAGAAAAATGCAGTTTCACTAGTAGGTCTTCTCATAGAAGCCCACAAGGAAGACTCATAGAAGGACTTCTTAAAGAAGACCAGAAGTGCTTATGTTAGATGACAAAAGTTTTTCTTGAAGACCTGAAGACATTGTATTCTCATAAAATATAGAAGGATTTCACATAGAATCCCAGTAGGACTTCCCTTAGAAGACAACACATTTTTTAATAGAAAACCTGAAGGACTTTTTATGGAACGCTATACTCATAGAAGGCTAGACGGTCTTCTCATAGGAGAAATTCAGAAAATCTTCTCATAGAAGGTCAGAAGTTCTACTCTTATGAGGTCAGAATGTCTTTTAAGACTAGAAAGTCTTCTTGTAGAGGACCTGAAGGTCTTCTTATAAAAGACATGATAGTCATCAAGGTATTCTCACATTGAAGCTCACAAGATGGACTTATGTTTGAAGACCTGAAGAACTTTTCATAGTAGGCCAGAATGTCTTCTCAAGAAATATCCGATCAGAAGGTCTACTCATGGAAGACTAGAGGATTATATAGTCTTCTCATTTAAGTTCACAAAGACTGCCAGAAGGACTGATAGTTTTCATATAGAAGGCCTGACATTCTTCTTAAGAACGCTATACGGTCTTCTCATAGAAGACCTGAAAGTCTTCTCAAAGAAGGAAATACATTCTTCTCACAGAAGGCTAGAAGGTCTTCTTATAGAAGGTCAGAAGTTCTTCTCATAGAAGGTCAGAAATTAATCTCTTAGGTAAGAATGTCTTCTTATAGAAGACCAGAACGTCATTATATAGAACACCAGGAAGTTTTCTTGTCGTAGACCTGAAGATCTTCTTATAAAAGACCTGGAAGACTTCTCATAGAAGACATGAATGTCTTCTTGTAGAATCCGGAGGCATTTCTCATAGATGCCTAGCAGGACTTCTCGTGGAATTCTCTTTGAACACCTGAAAGACTTCTTATAGAAGGCCTGAAGATTTTCCCATAGAAGGCCACAAAGTATTTTCATATAAGGTCATCTCAAAGAAAATGACAGCATGTCTTCTCATAGAAGGACAGAAGGTCTTCTCATTGAAGGTCACAACGTCTTCGTATACCAGAAGCTCCTCCTATAGATGACCTGAAGGACATCTTATTGAAGAATGTAAAAGAAAGCCTCCTGTAGTCCTATAAGATGTCCTCCGAGGATTTTTTATATAGGCCTAGGATGATTTCTTATTGAAGTCCGGAATGACCCCTTATAGAACGCCAGAAAGTCTTTTTTTCTCATGGTAGATCTAGGATATGCTGTTCTTCTATGCATTACCCGAATATACTATTTTTAATGATGTCAATATGTATTCTTATGAAAGAGCAGAAGAAATACCTGAATGTATTATAGAAAATAAAATGTTCTGATTAGAGGAGGTTGGAAAGAAAGTCATCTATTAAAGAGCCAGAATGAATTTCAATATAGAAGGTCATAAAAGACCAGAAGGCATTTTATTGAAGATCAAAAGGTATTCTTCACGGAAAATATCAAAATGACTAAGAAGACAGTTTTCTTATAGGATACCCGAATAAGGTATACTTTTAGAAAACTACATTTTTATAGAAAACCAGGGTCTTCGTATAAAAATCCAGGGTGTTTTCGTCAAGAAAAGAATAAGATTCTCCTATGGAAGATGGTCGTATTACAAGGGAGATCTGGAGAAGATCTTCTCGTAGAAGACTGTCTCATATAAGTCCAAAATTTCGATATAGAAGACAAAAATATACTTTTGTAGACCAAAACCAGATATTCTTCTTCTGTAAGACTAGAGGGACATCATCAACAGAAAAAACACAAAGTCCGCTCATAAAGACCAATAAGTCATTTCGAGAATGGCCAATATGTTCTGTCAATGAAATCCAAATATAAATTCCATATCTGGTTCCTGTAGATTTGAAATCGAAGTGAAAGAATAGAAAAATATATACCCTTAAAAGGCTAGAAAAAATAAAAATAATAGTCATAAGAGACCAACAAATGTTCTCGAAAAGATCAATGTCAAAGGAATCAAAATTAAAGTTTCACTACAGGTCCCAGAAGATTTTAATTTAAAAAAATCCATAACAAAATTTTTTCTACTCACCTCCGAAAATCTCTGCTCCAACACGCATAAATAACCGGATTCATGCCGGAATTAAACCAACCCAACCATGTTACAACCGCCGATACAGTCTCCTCATGTTCTATGCATTCCATGCAAAAACCCGATAATAAATTTACTACGAAAAATGGCAGCCAACAAACGATGAAGACACCCATTACGATTCCCAACGTTTTCGCCGCTTTTTTCTCCTTGGCGAATTTGGCCAATTTCCTTGACCATGAGAAATTCTTACCGCCCATATGGCGATGCCGAGCCAAACCATTATTGTGCAATGCCGATAGCGGTTCATCATCTGGCTCTTCCGGCGTAGATGTGGTGGTGCCCGCATTACTGTGATTATGATGTGACGTACGATGATGATGATGGACATGCGGATGATGTTGAGAGCCACCACTGGGACCGCCGCCCAATGAACCGTGCAGCGCCTGATGGTGAGAGCTGGTGGATGGTTCTCGTGTGGTACCGCCGCGATGTATGCGCAACGTCAACTGCAATTCACCGGAGGCCATTAACACCTGTTTCGTGCCGATCTTCAGTGAACGCGTCTGTATCACTGCCGCTCGATAAATGCGGCAATATGTAAATACCATCACGAGGAGCGGCAGGTAAAATGAGATAGTCGAGGAGAACACCAAATAGCCCAAGTGTTCCGTAAAGGTACACTTGTAGGCTGGCATCTCACCATCACGGGCTGCCCGCCACCACAGTATAGCCGGAAAACTGATGGCACTGGAGCACACCCATACCGCACAGATTAGCGATGCGGCCCGCTTCACAGTCATACGCATGGGATATGAAAACGGATCTGTTATGGCCCAGTAGCGGTCCAGTGATATGACACATAGATTGAGAATGGAAGCCGTGCTGAAGAGCACATCAAGTGATCTCCAGATATCACACCAATCGGTACCGAAGAACCACGTATTCTCCAGGACCTCGTACAGTGCCGAAAAAGGCATCACAACCAAACCGACCAAGCAGTCAGCCACCGCCAGACTGGTGATAAAATAATTAGTGGCCGTGTGCAGGTAACGCTCTCTTATGACGGCCAGTATGACCAGCGAGTTGCCAAAGACAGTGGCGAAGGAGAAGAGGAAGAGAAACGATAGCAGGCTGACACGATCATTGGATAGAGATGTGAGAAACTCCGACAAATCCGGTTCTTGAGGTATGCTGGTGCTGTTGAAGGGATCCGCAGGTGTTGTGGCGAATGATTCCGCCGTGATGGTTGGTGCGGTGCTTGATATGGTTGATGAGATGGCGTCGCCGTGTTCCACAAAACCATTGAAATAGTAGAACAGGTCATCGGATATATTGTAGCTGGAGTAGAAGGGGGGTGATGGGGTAATTGGCGCAGAAGAACTGATTGCGGCGCTGTTGTTGTGATTGTCATTTCGTGTAAAGGCGGGTGTGTGGGGTAATGCTGCTGCTCCAGATGAGGGGTAATATTGTGCGGACATGTGCTGCTGTGGATCTTGGTGTGCTGTGCCTGCGTCCGATTTGTGCTCGGAAGTGTGTGCCTGTTCCATTGTGTTAAAGGCTCTCGGTATGGACGCGGCCAATGGTTGTAACAGGGCGGCATATTCCCAATAGGGTACGGAACTGTTGACGGCACTGGCGATGCTGTTGTAGTGTGTTGTTGTAACGTTTCCAATGTTGCCGATTGCATTATTCATTATCATTTGTCATTTATGTAAAAGACGAAATTTTGTTTTCGTGGTTCTCACTCTTGATCTCGGGTTTCGCTATGGGTCTGTCGACTTGTTCGGTCGTTGTTGCCTGTGATTGGTTGTGGAATTTTCCTCAGTAAATTTTTAATGTAGGCTATTATTTGTATAGCCAATTGCATTTAAATTTGGAAGTCTGGCTGGATGCATTGTTGTTGGTTTCATGTTTATAGGTATAATCTGAAATGAGACAAAAAAATTAAAAATCAAAAATAAGCGATTTTTTGTTTATAAGTTTTTTTCCTTTTTTATTTCTGAAGGATTAAATATTTCCCCCATCCTATTTCAAACGAACCTTAAATCAATAAATATTTTTTATTTTAAACATTCTCAAATCTCATCTTTCCATAGTTACTTTGATGCATTCATTTCCGTTTCTTGTCTTCATTCTACCATAACTTTTTGATTCCCTTTACTGCATTATTATCCATACTTAGTCTTCTGTTAAAAATAAGACAAAATTTTTGCTGACGCATTTATTTGTTAGAAACTTGTTTGAGTGTGTGTCCTTTTCCTATTTTCTCACTATGTCATTGGAAAGGGAAAACTAACTGCCGGAAACATAATCCAATTTGAAAAGAAAACTTATTTTTAATATTCACCATGAAAAGTTGCAGCAGCAGCATTGATTCGATTGCCACCACCACCAACATCGACAAGTTATCGACAAATTAATGTCGGAAATTGAAAAATGTCTCCTTGAAAGACACAAATCGAATGGAAATTGAATTTTCGATAGAAATACTTTTTAAATAGAATTTTTTTGTATTTTTAGTGCTGAAGGTGGAATGTGGGATGAGCAGGAAATGATAAAGGAGGAAGGTGGAAAAATCATAGAGATCATCGTATTTAATATAAGGTATTCGAGAAGAACACCATATAACCCAAATATAAATATACAATTGTAGGCTGGCATCTCCCCATCGCGGGTTGCCCGTCATCACAATATAGCCGGAATGCTGATGACACTGGAGCACATCCATACCACACAAATTAGCCGAGTCACAATCATGCGCATGGGATATGAAAACGGATCGGTAATGACCCCGTAGCGGTCCAGAGATATGTCACATAAATAGCATCTATCTGTAGAGCGACAATGATAGGTCCTACATATTGTATTTATAACCTTCATCACACTGTGGTACAGGGTATTATGTCTTTGTGCATATCTTTGTAACAGGCAAAAGGAAACGAGATAGACACATGGTTCCTTTTGAGAATATGCATAGAATCACTTTCTAAGTCAATTTATGCATGTCCGTCCGTCCGACCGTCCGTTCGTCTGTCTGTCGATGTTAAATTGTAAACAAAGTACAGGTCGCATTTATAATCCGAATTGGATGAAATTTGGCATGGGTCACTTATTTGGCCCAAGGACGAACCCTATTGGAATTGGGAAAAATCGGTTCAGATTTAGATATAGCTCCCATATATATTTTCGTCGGATTTAATATAAACGGTCCCTATATATCTTTCGATTTGCACGAAATTTGGTACAGCGTAATGAATTAGGTCTAGAATGATATGTGCAAAGTTTCGTAAAAATCAGTTCAGGTTTGGATGTAGCTCCCAAATATATTTTCGTCCGATTTAAGGTAAATGGATACCAAAGACCCTATATATCTTTCGATTTGCACGAAATTTGGCATAGCGTACTGAATTAAGTCTAGAACGATGTGTGTTAAATTTTGTGAAAATCGGTTCAGAGTTACATATAGCTCCCATATATATTTTCGTCCGATTTTAGGTAAATAATGCACCAAAGTCCCTTTATATGCTTCGAGTTGCACAAAATTTGGCGTAGCGTACTAAATTGAGTCTAGAATGATGAGTGGTGTGTTTCGGGAAAATCGGCCGAGATTTCGATATAGCTCCCATATATATGTTCGTCCGATTTTATGTAAATGATGTACCAACTTCCCTTTATTCTTCGATTTGCACGAAATTTGGCACAGCGTAATGATTTAAGTCTAGCAAGATGTGTGTTCATTTTCGTGAAAATCGGTTCAGATTTAGATATAGCTCCCATATATATTTTCGTCTGATTTTGGGTAAATAGTGCACCAAAGTCCCTTTGCATCCTTCGATTTGCATGAAATTTCGCATAGCTCGCTGAATTAAGTCTAGAACGATGTGTGTTAAATTTGGGGAAAATCGGTTTAGATTTCGACATATCTTCCATATATATTTTCCTCCGATTTTATGTAAATGGTGCACCAAGGTCCCTATATATATCCTTCGATTTGCAAAAAAATTGGCATAGCGTATTGAATTAAGTCTAGAAAGATGTGTGTTAATTTTCGTGAAAATCGGTTCAGATTTACATATAGAATATATTTTTAACAACGCGGCGTACCGAATAACGTGTATTAATTTTGCTACAAATCGTTTTCCATAAATTTTCAGGTGGCGCTAAATCTGCTCGAATGTTAGGATAGGTTTTAGAAAAAGGGAACATAGACATGCAGTTGTTAGGATACATATGTACAATATATCCAAAGTGGTGAAGGGTATCATATAGTCGGACCAGTCCGACTTTACTACTTTCCTTACTGGTCTATATTTGAATGAAATTGTCAATATAAGATATTTTAAAATTCATATGTGCGGAATTTTATCTTTCCATAGGTGATCCATACAAGACCGATATTGATGATCTTTTATTTTATATTGATGATCTTTTATTTGTATAGTACCAAAAGAACTTCTTCTATTTATTAAAAAAAAATAGGTCTTCATCTGTACAATTCCCGTTGAAAACCGATTTTTTAATAAAAGAATTAATGCTAATCAATCAAAAAAACTTTTATATTTATTCCATAAAAATTTAACACTTTGTATTTTAAATATTTAAAATTCACTTTAAATACCTTATTTTACTCACACGCCTTCCCTATCATATTCAGACAGACTATGCACTGATGTGCGATAATACAAACTTTAAGCTTCTTAGGGAAACAAGCAAAAGAACAGAAGTTCAAACAAAACGAGAGAACGAGAACAGAACAGAACGCACACGAAAACAGCAACTTGGAAAAACAGATGATTGAAGGCTAATCCCTCATGGGTTAAGAGTAAAACAGTATTAAGTCGCTTTCCGAAAAACAACAACTTATTTTTTCCTCTTTTTTTCTCTCTCTTTGCCAGCATAAGTTCAATCTGAACTTTTGTTGCGAAACTCACACACACACATGATATAGCGACGCACTTTGCAGGTGGTGTTGGTAAAACATTTTAATTCAATAGGGAAATTGAAAAAAAGGTTTTCTGATAGCAGCAAACAGAGCAATGGAGGTCTATGGAGGGCATGATGGTTGAAAAGGTTGAGATCATAGGAAGCGTATGAGCGAATGAATGAATGGTCGTCATGTGGCAGATAAGGCAAATTATATTTCAATGTTTGCTGTATCAGGTAAAGAGGATAAGAGGCATAGAATGCAGGGAGGTGTTATGTCTAGGGGCGATGGGAGTTGCGGGAGTGTGTGCTGCAAACAATTTTTATATTTTATTTAAATAGTTGATTTGATCATACAATTTTAATAGGCATTTCAGTTATTCTATATCCTGCTTATGAAACAATCTTTAGAAGAACCGCGTAGCCTATAGAAAGATCATAAATCCATAGATATCCTGATGAAAGTGTTATATTCACAACAAAATGCAGGTCTTCTATCCAAGGAAAACTTATGGAAGAACTTTTATTTATAAAATAGATAGGAAGGATATTTTGTCATTAGTAGACCTATATGAATTCTCCTATATATAAAATACCTATAATATATCTTCTATATATAAAATACTTATCGAAAGTCTCCTATCAATAGATTGAAGACCTAATGTCTTTAGAAAGCCTATAGGACGTACATCATTATTCTAAAAATAAAAAAATCGCCAGTCCGATTTTTTCCTATAGAAAACACTTCGCCATACCATAGTAGACCTATATGAATTCTCCTATTTATAAAATACCAATAAGAGACCTTCTATATATAAAAGACTTATCGAAAGTCTCCTATCAATAGAGAGTTACTCATGTATTGAAGACATTATGTCTTTAGAAGGCCTCTGGTACTAAGATCATTGGTCCAAGATTTTTATATAGTAAAAAGAACCGTCAGACTCTTGGATCCAAGTTTTTCTATAGAAAAATAAAGCCTTATACTAATGGCCAATTTGATTCTATGGAAAAATTTACTTGACCCTTTGGTCTAAATTTTTTATACAGAAACAAATGTGCCCCATTCGACCATTTGGCGCAAGTTTTTTCTATTTTTTCAGAATTTAAAAGGCAAATATGAAACAGTTAAATTCAAAGTTTTTCTATAGAAAAAATTCTACACACCTTTGGATGCAAGCTTTTTCCATAGATACTCAAATCCTCTGAAACTTGAGTCCAAATTTATTTACAGAAAAAAATCGCCAGAACCTTGGGTTAAAGTTTTTCTATAAAAACTTAGTCAGAGAATGGGGCGAATTTTTTTTCTAAAAAAGTACTCAGGCTATTGGGTCTAAATTTTGTAATAGAAAAAGTTCGTCAGTTCCAAATTTTTCTATAGAAAATAATCGTCAGAAACTTGGGTTCAAGCGTTGGCTATAGAAAAAATTTGTCAGACCCTTGGGTGCAACATTTTTCCTATAGACAAAAATTCGCCAGCAACTAGGGACCAAGTTTTTTTCTGTAGAAAAAATTTATCAGACCGTCAGGGCCAAGGTTTTTTTTAGAAAAAAAAAACATCAGGTCCTTGTGTTCAAGTTTTTTCTGTAGACCCTTGGCTGCAAATTTTCAAAAAAAACAAAAAAAAAAAAAAAAAAAAAATGCGCCAGACCTTTAAGTTTACAAATATTTAACAGAAACAATCCTTCACTCTAAGACCTTTGGATCCACATTTACAGAATTTTGGATCCAAGTTTTTTCTGCAGAAAAAAATCTTCCAACATTTTCCTATAGTCAAAAATTCGCCAACCACTAGGGACCAAGGTTTTTTCTGTAGAAAAAATTCATCAGACCGTTAGGGCCAATGTTTTTTTTTTAGAAAAAAAGCATCAGGTCCTTGTGTTCAAGTTTTTTCTGTAGATCCTTGGTTGCAAATTTTTCAAAAAAAAAAAAAAAAAATACGCCAGACCTTTGAGTTTACAATTTTTTAACAGAAACAAGTTCAGACCCTCAGGTCGAAATTTTTTTTATAGAAAAAAATTGTCAGATCCTTTAGTCCAATTTTTTTCTATAGAAAAAGTCGTTAAGCTCTTGAGTCCAAGCCCCCTGCATAAATTTCCCAGGCACTTGGGTCGAAAAAATGGCAGATTTAAATTTTCTAATTTTTGTCTAATATTTTTATAGAAAACCAGTAAGGAAAGTAGTAAAGTCGGACGGGGCCGACTATATGATACCCTTCACCACTTTGAGTATATTCAAGAAATGAATCCTAACAGAAGTCGTATGTGTCAGTCTCGTTTCCTACTGCCTGCTACAAACATATGCGCAAAAACATAATATCCTGTGCCAGAAAAAAAAATTGGTTCAAGAACCTCAAAACCTGGGGGCTACCAGAAAAAATTGACCACTATTTATAGTGTAGAGATGTGCTACCTAATAAGAACTCGACGTACTAAATTAAGTCAATTTGGTTGAAAAATACGATCAGAACCCCCAAAATACCAAAAATTTGGGGTACCGTTATATGGGGACTACCAGAAAAACTAGACCTATATTTATAATTTTTAGTGGAGTAATTTGGTACCCAATAAGAACCCAATGTACAAAATTTCAGAGAATTCAGTTATAAAACAAGCCCAAGAACCCGAAAATACCGAAAATGTGGGGTACCCTTATATGGGGGCTATCCGAAAAAATTGACATTTACTTTTAATTTTTGGTAAGGAGATTTGCTACCCAATGAGAACACAAAGTACCAAATTTCAGCAAATTCGGTCGAAAAATGCTATACATCATTACGCTACGGCAAATTTCGTGCAAATCGAAAGATTTATAGGGACTTTGGTACACCATTTACCTAAAATCGGGCGAAACTATATATGGGAGGTATATCTAAATCTGAACCGATTTTTCCCAATTTCAATGGGGTTCGTCCTTGGGCCAAATAAGTGAGCTGTGCCAAATTTCATCCAAATCGGATCATAAATGCGACCTGTACTTTGTTTACAATTTAACATCAACAGACGGACGGACGGACGACTCAGAAAGTGAATTCTATGAATCTTCTCCAAAGGAACCATGGGTCTATCTCGAATCCTTGTTGCCTGTTACAAACATATGCACAAAGACATAA
>NW_026884717.1:0-58913 GCF_032173495.1 Musca vetustissima
AAAAGGATTAATATTTGGCACAAGCTTCGGGGTATCCCCTCTATAAATGTACCCTCATTATACCGTATTTTGGATGAAATGAAAATTTTTGAGTTCTCATTGGGTTTTAAAACTTTCTACCAAAATTTTCTTTCAGGATTTCATAATCGTTTCTTAACCCACATATATGTAGTGGTAGATTTTTAGTTGCCATTGGGTGTCATATCTTCCTAAAAAAACTATCAATATCGTTCGATCCTTGGGTATAGCTACTTTAGATATAATTTAAAGGTGCTAAGCGTATTTTATAGCCGGCAGCAATATTCCATGACATATCCCCCACATTAAAGCCCCTATAGATTTTAGGCATTTTAAATACCAACCTCATTCGACCATACTGAAATAAATCCGTTATATAATGAAAACAAGTTCGCTTTGTCACAAACATCAATCCACCCGTTAGGTTAATGCATAATTTGTTTTGCATCACGTTTTGGATTGGTTGGTTGCCAAATTCGTTCAGGTAGTTCCCTAGTTCCTCCCTTCGCAGACTATATGCCCACGAGGTACGCAGGGTTGTAGACATCATATACTGCCGGTTAACCACCTCTTCCTATTTAATTCTTTCTGTTTTATTCTTACTCAAGTCCCTGCTGACAGCACAAGGACCAGACGAAGAAATACCCTAAACCCTTTTAACAGGTGAGTCACTCAAGAATCAAGGAGTGTAGAAGACTGAAGGTTAAGTGAGCTTCCCGTTGCCACTGAAACCACCGACCCCAGACTCACGAAACAACAGGTGAGTTGATATTGCCACATGCGCCGTTCACCTAAGAAGTGAGTATGGACAAGCCACCTCCAGGACGTTCGACATACCCCTAGTGAGTTATCGTACGCAACTAGGACTCCAGGTTTCCCCTGGCCCCAATCATCCACTCTTCCTTACTCTTGTCGCTGATAGAAATAAATTTCTGTGACGGACTCTAGCCGCCGGGAGCTTTCCCCAGCAATTCGGTGGACAATTGAGTCGTTACCTTCATAGCCAAATGAACATACCACAATACGTGCTTTATTGATATTTAGATACGATTAACAAATTTTTTTATGTTGTTTGAAAAATTTTCAAAGAAACCTGAAATGAGAAACATGAAGTCTGACCATGTCACTACGCCTATTTGTGCATTAAATTTTCTAAAGCTATAAATTTTGATCAATATTGTGGGGTCTTAGACCCCAGGAGTCTTCGAATCAAATTCTTTTCTAGCTATTAGGAATCGATGTTCAGCCGTCTGTGTGACTTTCTGGAAAGCTGTTATGCTGCTCGAAGAGAATAACCGATGTAGACTAATTTCTGAATAAATGTACATGAAGTTAGGAAATGGATTCCCAGTTCTCTTTGTCTGACACATTTCGTACGTCTACCTAGACCTAATAAAAACTGAACCCCAAATTGAAAACAAATATAGCTCATATATCCAACATCATATAGGGGAGTATATAAAAACCTAATGTAATTACCTTTTCCAAATCCATATCTTTTGTCACATATCCTTAACATCGCAACTCCTTACAAAATCTTTTGAAACAACAAATGTCACAAATCATTTACTTTGCCAAAAGTCAAACAAAAAGTCATCATCAACAGTACTAACTGGTCAGACTAATGACCATCGTTCGTTCTGTGTGGCCTTAGCTTAACTGATGCGCCGGATACCATTCGAATAACTGCAATGTAAAATTACATTGCGGACATCAGCAGTAGCAACAACAACAACAGCAAATGACAACCGGAGAACATCTGTGACACTTTCGTTAAAAAGTCATCAACATTCTGTCACATAAATGTTATATGAAACATTTCTACTGAGATGCAGAGGACAAATGAACTTGTGACATCAGTTATAGTTCGAAGGAGATCACATGAAGTTATATTCAGTTATACAACTACAACAACTATACAATGTAGAAGATTTTGTGAATGACACGAAACAACTAATGGGTTGCAGTGATAAACGTGGAAGAAGAAAGAGGAAAACAAAAGTTGCTTAATTGATAAAATAATGAAACTTTGAAGGAGAATGAATATTAAATGTTATCTTCATTAAAATATGAGAGGGGTTTGTCATTTGGTTGGTCGTTTTAAACACTTAACTATTTGGGAAACATGCAAATTTGTACAAATCATGCCAAAGAACATGTAAAGTTTGGTCAAAATGTGTTTTCGAAGGAATGGACCATAATCAGATGGGAAAAATTGTCATACCACATACCATATATACAGGTGATATAAAATTATTATTGTAGCGCCATTCGCATGGCAAGGGGGGACATGTGTCGAAAACCCTCGCCAACTGCAATTTAGGTGGCAAAATTTTATGAGGATATACATTAAAGGGGATCTATATTGATTACCACTAAAAATACCAAAAAACGCGAGATAAATAAGTCGGCTATTTTAAAGGTGGTGAATATTGCAATTACTGCAATCCAAAATCCACACCAGTGAGCGGAGCAGTATAGTCGGACGTACCCTACCACGTAACCCTAACATTCTACGGATATTTATTCCGAGCCTGGACAATATATTTCGTGATAGTTGCAGCCCCTTGACCGATCAGAGACCAACAGCACCTCTTCCATATACTGACATATTTTTCGAATATTACTAATATTCAGTACAGTCCTGTTAATTACTTGTGCATATTGTGTTGTGATGTTCGGCTTATAATTGTGGCCGAAAAAAAATCGAAAAAAAAACAAAAACCAGTGAGCGGAGCAGTATAGTCGGACGGGGCCGACCATACGATACCCTACTCTACTACCACGGAACTCTGACTTTCTGCGGATGTTTATGCCTGGGGAATATTTCGTGATATTTGCATCCTCTTGCCCGATTAGAGGTCAACAGCACCTCTTCTTTACACTAACATATATTCCGAATATTACTAATATTCAGTATAGCCCTTTTTCGGTCACTTCATCCCAAACTTATTATCTGATCATAAAAGAAATTTATAGGCGTTTTCCTTGACCACAACTGGAATCTCATTGCAAATTTCAAAGCGATCAGCGCTATAGTTCCGCCCTCTAGTGTGATAATGAGTTACTAAATAATATCTCAGTACGTAAGCACCTGTAAATATTCAAGTGTATCTTCCACATCCGAGTACATACGACAATATAATTGGTATCAATTTAAAGGCCAACCACACTTCTTGGATATACTATCAACTTCTCGGGTCTAGGTCCTTCAGGGGCAAATATATACGCTATTGAATACAAATTTTGTAATTTTTTCACACAAAGGTCAGGGTCCACCTCACCCGCTAAATAGTGACCGATCTTTATCAAAACAGGCATGCTTAATCTTCGGCCCGATCTCCTTCTCCTTGTAAAATGTTTGGACCATAATTGCAGCCCCAGGAGCGACCAAAAAATCAAAGAAAAATAAAGTTTTTGATCCATTTCATCCCCTTAATATTAAACGATATTAACCAAAAACAATAGGGGTCTTCATTGGGCAGAACCCATTCTATATGCAAAATTTCGTAAAGATTGGTCCATAACTGTGGCCTGTATCGTGTTTACACATTATAATGGACAGACGGATGGACAGACAGACACACATGTCTAGATCGACTCAGCTAGTCGAGATATGACGATCGGTATGCTTAAAGGTGGGTCTAGGACCAATATTTCGCGGCGTTACAAACTTTTGGGGCTGCACAAAGCAATAATACCCTGACAACATAGTTGTGTAGGCTATATTAATCATCTTATCGATTTACCTTTTCCCAACTGAAAATAACTTACTCTCTTTAAAAATGTCTCTTAATATTTTAAATGGCAACTCGTTATGCTCTTCTTCTGCTACACCTATACACGAAAGTGTCCCACATCGGTACGAAAATTCAATCGAATTGCATAAACTACTTCCGAAACAAATCATCAAAAGTTCAGTGCTTGTTCATCTTAAGATGACCCAATTTTTTTGTCGTAAGCACTTTTCAACTTGATGGCTTGGAATTGCACCCACAGGATCCGTTGCTACAATGAATACATAAAACAAAAGTGAAAGTAGAAGAGAGATGAACAGCAACAAAAATTCAAACACAACGCTAAGGAAAAAAAGTCAATTTTCGTTATAATTCTCATCAACAGCAAAACTAACAGCTCAACAAACTTTCTAGCTAACAAAATTGGCAACAAAACTGAAAATTGTCAAGTAATTTTTAAGACCATAGCCAAGGCTCGAGGACAATCACACTTTTTTGTTTGTTCTAAGAACTTTTAGATCAATTTTTTTTCGTTCGTTCGTTGGAAATAAATGTATTAAAGTTTTTGTTTTTATTTTTCGATGCGCTCAAAGTTCTATAGAGAAGACTGTAAGTGGATACTTTGTTGCTGCTAGGGCAAATGATAGTTGCTGGAGAATGCTAGTCATGATATCGTTAGGCAATAGGTATTGGCAATTGATATGTAAACAAAAGTTGAAATTTTGTGATAAACAAAATATTTACAGGAGAACGAAGAATAAATTTGTTGTAGAATAAAAATCCGGTCCTATTTTGACGTTAAAAAGAATTTAAAAACCCGAAGCATATTTTGGTCCTTGAAAAATATTTGTTTAATAACTAGAATTTTTTTTTGTAAAACATGCACGCCTATTTTGGTCCTAGAAAAATATTTTTAAATATTTCTTTTTAAAAAAAAACTAAAAATAATATTTTTTTAAAATACTAATGTCATTCCTTAAACCCACACCAGTTTTGGTCTTTGTGAAAAATATTCTTTAGCAAAGGTATTGTTTACTAAATCAGCGGTTATTTTGGTCCTTGAAAAAAGTGTATAATAAAATCGCGGCTGTTCTGTACCTAAATAATGTTCTTTAATAAACTCATGCCTACTTTAATTCTTAAAAATATTCTTAACATATCCATGCCAATTTTGGTCCTTAAAGAAATAATATTTCATACGTCCTTATAGTATCTTATAGTCCTTGAATAATATTTATACCCTTCACCACACTGTGGTACAGGGTATTATGTCTTTGTGCATATGTTTGTAACAGCAAAAGGAAACGAGATAGACACATGGTTACTTTTGAGAATATGCTTAGAATCACTTTCTGAGTAGAATAACTTTCTGGCACAGCTCACTTATTTGGCTCAAGGACGAACCCTATTGAAATTGAAGAAAATTGGTTCAAATTTAGATATAGCTCCCGTATATAATTTCGTCCTATTTAAGGTAATTGGGGCACCAAAGTCTCTCTATATCTTTCGATTTGCATGAAATTAGAGTTCTGAATTAGGTCCAGAATGATGTGTATAGATTTAGATATAGCTCCCATATATAGTTTTGTCCTATTTTAGGTAAATGGTCCACCAAAGCCGCTATATATCATTCGATTTCCACGAAATTTGGCACAGAGTATTAAATTGAGCCTAGAATGATGGGTGCTAAGTTTCGTGAAACTCGGTCCAGATTTAGATATAGCTCCCATATATAGTTTCGTCCAATTTCATGTAAATGGTGCCCCAAAGTCCCTATATATCTTTCGATTTGCACGAAATTTGGCATAACGTACTGAATTGAGCCTAAAATGATGTCTGCCAAGTTTCGGAAAAATCGGTCCAGATTTTGATATAGCTCCCATATATAGTTTCGTTCGATTTCATGTAAATGGTGGACCAAAGTCGCTATATATCTTTCGATTTGCAAGAAATTTGGCATAACGTACTTAATTGAGCCTAGAGTGATGTCTGCCTTGTTTCTTGAAAATTGGTTCAGATTTAGATATAGCTCCCATATATGGATTCGTTCGATTTCATGTAAATGGTGCACACACATATCTTTCGATTTGCACGAAATTTGGCATAACGTACTGAATTGAGCTTAGAATGATGTCTGCCAAGTTCCGTGAAAATAGGTCAAGATTTAGATAAAGCTCCCATATATAGTTTCGTTCGATTTCATGTAAATGGTGCACCAAAGTCCCTATATATCTTTCGATTTACAGGAAATTGTGCATAGCGTACTAAGTTAGGTCTGGAATGGCGTGTGCCAAGTTTTGTGAAAATCGGTTCAGATTTAGATATAGCTCCCCTATATAGTTTACCCCCCCGTTTACCTTAAATCGGACGAAAATATATATGGGAGCTATATATAAATCTGACCCGATTTTCTCGAAATCGTTCTAGACTCAATTCAGTATCCTGTACCAAATTTCGTGCATATCGAGTAATATATACGGACTTTGGTGCACAATTTATATAAAATCGGACAAAACTATAGATGGGAGCTATATCTAAATCTGAACCGATTTTCACGAAACTTTGCACACATCATTCTGGACCAAATTCAGTACTCTGTGCCAAATTTTGTCCAAATCAAGAGATATATAAGGACTTTTGTGCCCCATTTACCTTAAATCGGAAATTATATATGGGAGCTATATGTAAATCTGAACCGATTTTTCTCAATTTCAATAGGGTTCGTCCTTGGGCCAAATAAGTGAGCTGTGCCAAATTTCATCCAAATCGGATAATAAATGCGACTTGTACTTTGTTCACAAAAATACATGGACGGACGGACGGACAAACAGACATGCGTAAATCGATTCAATGTATATTCTCAAAAGGAACCATGGGTCTACCTCGATTCCTTTTTACCTGTTACAAACATATGCACAAAGACATGATACCCTGTACCACACTGTGGTGAAGGGTATAAAAACCTCTTTCGTTGTAGTCTCACAACCGGCGGAACCGGAACAGATCCTTGAAGTGAAGTGCATCAATTACCTCTGGTAAATTATGCTGTAAAAAAACCAAAAAAAAAAACACGGTCCAGGTTTTTGTTCTATCCCGACACGGACCAGAAGTCAGGTCAATCTGGTAGCGTAGAAACTGCTGCCGTGAGATTGTTTGTCTTTGTTGGCCTTTCTAGCTAATATCGCACACAAACTGTCATACATACATTCGTAAGAGTTGCAATTGTCCTGCACTTCGAATATGAAATCTCCTCACATGAAATTCCTACAAAATTAGATTTAATATAATATTTTCCCCACAACTGATTTATGTGTCTCCTTAATTATAATTAAATTTCTCCAACATGTACTGAGGGAGAACGAATGTCTTGCTGCAGAACTGCTACCTTAGCAAATTTCTGTCGGTAGAAATATGTTACCACTTTCTGGCCATTTAATATAATTTCAATCGTATTAGAAATTCGGATGTCACCGAGTGGACGGTGTGTTTGCCTGTTTGAAAAATCTTAAATTGAAAATGTTACGTTTCGGCTTAATTAATTCAATTGCACTCGTGCATGAGTGCACGTGTGTATATCGGTGTGTATGTGTGTGTGTGTGAGAGGGAGAGAGAGTTGTAGGACAACTGTTGGTCTACTTATGGGGTAATTTCAACATATCTTCTCATTTAATTGCCTCTCATACATGCATACATGCATACATTCATAATATATGTATGTATGTAAATGCGTGCGTGAGAATGCCACTGCGGTATCAACAGTTTCCATTTCGAGTCTCCAAAGATTTGCATTATACGAAAGGAAAATTGAATTAATTAAATCGTTGCTGGTTGAATGTTGTTTGTTGCTGCTGCTTGCTGTTGTTGTTGTTTGCCAAGCTGTTGTTGACGTTGATTCTGAAGTAAGACTTAATGAGAACGTAGAGGACTTCAAGGAAATGTAATCATTTAAAAATTATTTGTATGTGTGTGTGTTATACCGCATTTTATATGATGAAGATAATTAAAATCTACTTATGAAACCATGCGATTGCGTATAGTGAAGTGTTGAGATTATTCGAAATTCTGAAACTATTTTTATCGACATATTTTCAGAAATGTAAGGTGGTACTTCACTTGTGGTATTGAAAACAACACCGGCGATGACAAATCTTACCGGAATGACCACTGTGAGAACAATTGGTCTTTACCGGGTTGTAGAGAAAGCGCATTCCCCAGTAAGTCTTTGTCCACGACGTCATAGTCTCCACAACAGCAGCCCAATATGATTGATGTTCCTGTTCCTGATAGTTATGCAATATAATTGCAAAGGTCTTAAAGGAAAAACGGAACTCAATGCAAATTGTAGCCTACATCCTTGTGATGGTTACAACGTTCCGTGGAAGGATCGCACCCGCTCTGTTCATTACAGGCCTATCTCGTTTAAGCTAGACTCAAGTGAGGTAGAGGTGCTTAACGTGTATATACAGCCGAATAATAGCTGCAAAATGCATTGTTTACCTAATATTAGCTTCCCTTCGGAGTACTATGTGATTTCAATGCTCTCCATGAGTTTTCGCATTCCGTCCTAAATAATGACCAGAGGGGAAAAGTGCTGGCAGAGCACATGCATAGCCCCACGTTCTGCACGGTAAATGAGGATTCCCCACACCAGAATAAGGTGAGTGTGTCACAGTTCGCTAAACATAACCATTGTGTCATCCGGGTCTGATAAATGACGTCAGACCACCTCTTCGTAATCGTCTCTATCATCGATTTCATGATCTCTGAACGCAGAAATATCCTTAGCCATAGGAAAGCCATTGGTCCAGCAAATGAGCGTGATGAGCCCTGCCAATCTAACCTAGCAGATCCCAAGGGCAGGGAACTCCCGTTGGAGGTCAGCAGATTAGTCGCGGAGCATAAGCGGAATAAAGCGGTTAGAGCATCTGAAGTGTTGCAACATGGGGGACTGTGACTTATCCATAGAGATGCACCAGTTTTTATACCCTTTACCATACTGTGCTACAGGGTATTATGTCTTTGTGCATATGCATCTAACAGGCAAAAGGAAGCGAGATAGACCCATGGTTCCATTTGAGAATATGCATAGAATCACATTCTGAGTCGATTTATGCATGTCTGTCTGTCCGTCCGTCCATGTTAACTCGTAAACAAAGTTCAGGTCGCATTCATTATACGAATTGGATGAAATTTGGCACAGCTCATTTATTTGGGCCAGGGACGAACCCTATTGAAATTGGGAAAAATCGGTTCAGATTTAGATATAGCTCCCATATATATTTTTGTCCGATTTGTGGCAAATGGTGCACCAAAGAGTCGACTGCCGCAAAATTTTGCACAACGTACTGAAGTTGGTGTGGCATAACGTGTGCCAAGTATTATTAAAATCGTTCTGAAGTTGGTGTAGCCTAACGTGTGCCAAGTTTTATTGAACTCAGTTCAGATTTAGATATAGCTCCCATATATTTATATATTTTCACATATATATATATATATATATATATATATATATTTTCGTCCGACTTTTAGCAAATGGGGCACTAAAGAGTCAAATTTACTCCGATTGGCAAAACGTGCTGACGTTAGGATAGCCTAACGTGTGTCAAGTTTTATTGAAATCGGTTTAGATTTAGATATAGCTCCCATAAATATTTTCGTCCGATTTTTAGCAAATGAGGCACCAAAGGGTCCAATTGGTACCTAATTTTGCACAACGAACTGAAGTTATGATAGCCCAAATTGTTCCAAGTTTTATTGAAATCGGTTCAGATTTAGATATAGGTCCCATATATATATATATATATATATTGTTCCGATCTCCGAGGATGTACCACCAAAATTTACAAGTGTAAGTGTTTGGCCCTAAGGGAATATCCATGGTTATGCTGAAACAGCTGGGCGAGACCGGAGTTGATTAGCTGACCAAAGTACTCAATTTGTCGATAGCCACCCACATGGTTCCCGAAGCCTAGACAATGGACAGACTTATCCCGGTACTGAAGCCAGGCAAGGATGCCAGCAAAGATGAATCTACAGGCCGATTTCACTTTTGTCGCCAGTAGCGAAGACCCTTGAGGCATCGCGGGGTATAAACGGAATAATTGCTTGGATCATCTGCAACTGTGAAGTCGCACTCAATGCCTGGTAAGAAGGATGATAGGACCTCAGTAACATTTATTTTGACCGAAATATTGTTAAACTTCCCGAGAGCGAAAGGGAGAAGAGTACTACGTCGTATAAGATCTCTTCTCTCCGAGGAGGTAACACCATAGTTTACAGTGGGTGATGTAGTGTGTGTAGTTTCTGAAAAAAGTACAAATCTCGTAGATTGAAGTAGGGAGTTGCTCAAGGTGGAGTGATGTCTCCGGAACTGTTATTTACATTTAAGGTAGTCCGAGACCTCCATACATCATTGAGATCGTTATGTATGCAGATCGTTGTTCGACCATGGCGTCCGGTCCTATAGTTGAGGCAATATGTGTATGCTTGAACGCCTATCCATCGATTTAGCAGTCTTCTTTCATGAAAATATCCGCCACGAAATCTTCGGCGACATTGTTCACCATATGGACTACGGTGATGAGAATGCCATTGAATATGCAGGTCGAGGGGCACATACAATTCCGACTACCAACTACCCCAAAATTCTCGTGGTCACATTCGTCAGGATGTTCAAATTGTCCCCGCAAACCACAGCTATCAACGATAAGTTGAAACGTAGGAATAAGGTCCTCAAGTAGCTTGCCGGTAGTACTTGGAGCGCAGATAAGGAAACCTTGTTGACCTATTACAAAGCGATAAATCGGTCTGTGGTTAGCCATGCAGCACCAGTGTGGTCTGCGAGTATTAGTGCTACGCAATGGAGAGTTATTCAGAGCTGTCGGAACGCCGCCTTGAGTACTGCACAGGGTGCCGCTTATGTATGCAGATCGTTGTTCGATCATGGCGTCCGGTCCTATAGTTGAGGCAGTATGTGTATGCTTGAATACCTTTCCACCAATTCTTTCATGATAATATCCGTCACGAAATCTTCGGTCACATTTTCATCATATGGACTACGGAGATGAGAATCCCATTGAATATGCAGGTGGAGGGGCACATACAATTCCGACCACCAATTGCCCCAAAATTCTGGTGATCACATTCGTCAGCATGTTCAAATTGTCCCCGCAAACCACAGCTATCCACAATAAGTTGAAAAGTAGGAACAAAGTCCTCAAGTAGCTTGCCGGCAGTATATGGAGCGCAGATAAAGAAACCTTGTTGACCTACTATAAAGCGATAAGTCTGTCTGTGGTTAGCCATGCAGCACCAGTGTGGTCTGCCAGTATTAGTGCTACGCAATGGAGAGTTATTCAGAGCTGTCGGAACGCCGCCTTGAACTGAGCAGGGTGCCTCCTCAGCATAGCTTGTGCATCCTCACACCTGCTTGTGCATCAGGGACAACGATCCTAACCATCATATGGTGAATAAGAATCTCCCACCCAGTGGTGTGTCGGAATGGAACTGCATAACCTGAGAGAGGTCCAACGTTATGACGCGGAGCCTCTAGATCAAGTTGTCTATCGAGCATTCATACTGATGCAGTTGCCGCAGCGCTGACTGAATACAGAGTGAATGTCGTCCTTGGAGCCCTTCGCAGCTGCAGAACGTCAGCGGCCCAGACAAACCCTGGTGCAGTCGTCTTAATACGTATTGGGCACAGAATGATGACCAAGCGCAGAATGTTTGCCCAGCATGTGGTACAGGTCCCAAAATATATAATTAAACCTTTTGGGATATAAGTCAGCGTTTCGTATATGATTTCGCAATATAAGCGTTCTGACAGATTTTCTATTTTAAAATTAAGGTTTCTATTAAATTTTAATTGATCAAAATCATCCTTAAAGCCTCGGTCACTATGTCATATCCGCATTGTTATTCTTCACAGTTCGTTCCTACAGCTAACCAAAAAAAATACCGAACCTATGTTCGTTGTTATAGTTACCCTAACACAAAACGAGGGCAGTTACTACTGTTCGCATGCAAAAGCGATTTTCCAATTGCCTTTGAAAAATCAACATTTAATGAGAAGCAACATTGTAATTGTGGTCAGATGATGATGATGCTGCTGCTACTGCTGATGCGATGATCACACGAACGCACACACACAGTGCAGAGCATTCTCTCAATGGCAGCTGTACACAGCACACAGAAAGATGGCGAACTAAGTCCATGGCGTATTCTACACTCTTGAGTGTGGTTAATTGTGGCTCTTGAACATCGGATATCGTCAAATCATTAAATGCCCGGCACCCAAGCGAACGAATTTGCAACAATGTTGAAAGCTGAAGGCTAGAATATAAAACGGCGAACATTTGCAGCTAAGGCATAATTTGTTTGTGTGTGTGTAGTTGATGTTGTTGTTTGCTGGCCGGTCAATGAATTTGCCAAGGTTCAGTTCAGCGGTATTTACGCATACAATTTTGCATAGCTACCCTATGATATGGTTGAAAGAAGAAGGGGGCAGGGGCGGTAGTATGATGCCCTGCATGCGGCTTATGCTTGCTAGCCACTAGACCCGTTGCAATGCATTTCAATGTTGTGTTTCCTTGTGTTGCATTTGGAAACAATGTAAAAATGTTGCTTTGTTGCTGTTGTTGTTGCACTGCCCCTTCGACAAAATTTTTGTTGCTGTTCGCTGTCAGCAGCATAATTACTCTCGGGACATTAGGTATTCATGATGCGTTGTTATTCTGTGGAGCACGATTCTGGTGAATTTTTAATGGCAACATTTTTGTTTTTCGGGATAACGTGGAAATGTAGGAAATCTGTTTTTCATACTTAACATGAAAACGGCCCATTGAAGAAGACACGTATTCATGTTAAGGCTCGATTATGGCGGGCATCGTTTGAGGGTATTCGTTTGAGCATTACCAAGGCATTAATTGAATGGAAACGCGAATAGGTATCGTGTTTATTCGAAAATTCATATTTTGGCGAATGGAAAAATTCAAATTGAATTTAAAGAAGATGTCAGAAAGGTTTAATGAAAGTAAAAAGGTCAAATAGTTCGGCAGAGGCAATTAATAAGTCCCCATATTTAGGGTCACATCTATTTCCCTTCCCTTATTTCCATTCTGGATACCTTTCAAAGACCCCAAAGGTGTCTTTGGCCCAGTTGAAGCATTGCAAACTATACCAAAGGAATTAGCGGTTACACTTTCGCCGTGCAACTCTAAGAGTTTTTTTCCACCACATTTTGTTTTTCACAATAATCTCGTTCTGCTTGGGATTATTGTTAAATGGTTTTCGCTTTTCTCGCAAGGATGGCATTGCGGCTGACACTCGTTTTGCATAAAATGCTATTAGACACTTTCACTAGCTGTTTGCATTAACGTTAGGCTGGAAAATTGATGCAGGATTGTGGTCACCGTGACACAGTTATCTTAAACTGAGAGTGGTACTCTTGTGACACTATTATAGCTTAACCTAGTTGCTAGATGCGTTTGTTTTGTTGTGATAGCGTCGAAGGGGGAATTATGGAAAAGGAAAGTGGAGGTTAATTAAAATGAGGTCAGGGAATTTTTATATACCACTTAAAGATAGTCTGTATAAACGGGCGGAATACTAGGGTTTCTATATAGACGAAAAAAGGTCAGGGAATCTATAAAGATACACGAACATAAGGTCAGTGAGACTTTATGTCATATGGACAAACTGAAGGGGGTACCTATAGACGAGCTGAAAGGGAGTCCCTATAAACGAGCTGAAGTAGTCCACATAGACGGTCTCAAGGAAGTATTTATAGTCAAGTTGCAGGTAGTCCATATAGATTAGCAAGAAGTATTTATAGGCGAACTGAAGCAGGTAGTTTTTACCAACGACCTGAAACAGGAAGTCTTCATAGAGAACTGAAGGGGATCTTTGTAAAGGAGCTGAAGCGGGGAGACTTTATAGACGAGCTGAAGGGAGTCTGTAAAAGGGCTGAAGTAGTATTTATGGATGAACTATAGAAGGGCGCTACTTCAAAAGCTAAAGAGCTCTGCTCAGATGTTGTGAAAAACACTGCAACGTCAGCACATCCCCAGAATACCTCTACTAATAATGGAATGGCAAACATTATCTTGATTTTTTCAAAAAATAAAAAAAATATTATATATATATTCTATATATATATATATATATATATATATATGCCAAAGCCTAAAAATCTACTAAGAACAACTCCTAAATGAGCTGTAATTAGAGGTACAAATAAATCATAAGTTCGATAATCGAGCACCGGTAATATCTCTTCAAATTGCCGACATTAAAAAATAATCAAGAATAAATGATATGGGAGTGGACAACAGGACGGAATGGATATGCTCTTATTGTTGTCAGAAATTTTAAGCAGTAGGCAAGAAGAAGGTGAATGCTTGATTAGGTGAATGCTTGATTAGGTGAATGCTTGATTAGGTGAATGCTTGAAGATCGGCTTTTAAAAGGGCTATAGATTAATATGTAGCGGATGTGGGGCATCTGAATATTAAAATGCTGGTCTCTCCAATATTCGGCAGCGGTACACAATTAGCAAATAACATAAAATATATTCAAACATCGTCGATGTCGATTGGAAAGGATTAGAAGTGTGTGTCCACTAGTACAAATGGACTTTAGAGTATAGACAATTTGACAATTTGAATTTGCCGCAACCACCCCCATTTACAGCTTCCATATAATTCAGGAATGTTCCATCAAGCAAAAATCTCAACAACTCCTGAATATATACCCGATTTAATGAGTCAGCATCAAGCTACGACTGAAGTGCTTTTTAAACTTTAAACGCGTTTTTCGTGAAACATTGTTTTTACCCATGGCGGGCACGATAACTCTAAAGCTTATAATGCAATCCGTTGCAGATGTCAACACGATATTCTGGACCTACATATCGTATCCTACCTATCGTATGAACTAAGATAAATCTTTTCGGTTAATATTTTCCTTATATTCTAACTTGGGTTGTGGTCAAAAATAGGGAATTTTTTAAAAATCAAAATTCATAAGTCCCCCATTCTCTTAATTTTAATGTGATGTTAACAATCCAAGTTCCCATCAGATCCGGATATGTACTTTTTCACATGCAGTTGGAATTTTTGGAATCGAACTTTCTAGTGATCGAAAATCATGCCCGCCGTCTAAAGGAAGGACTTTTCGTTAATTACGAACACAAAAAAGAAAAAAAAACAATGAACAACCCTTAAAGTACAGGGTTGCTTTGGAAGAGGTGGTGGACTTATAATCAGCAGGAACCGTCATAGAATACAATCGAAATGCGAATAATTAAAGCTGGACAAAGGAGGTAATCCAACATTGTTTAAATCCTTCACCACACTGTGGTACAGGGTATTATGTCTTTGTGCATATATTTGTAATTTGGGAAAAATCGGTTCAGATTTAGATATAGCTCCCATATATATTTTCGTCCGATTTATTTTAGAAAAATATCACATATTTTATTTTATGCAATTGCATGGTAGTAGTCCTATTTAATATACCCATGGTGGTGAAGGATATCATATAGTCGGCCCCGTCCGACTTCACTAATTTCCTTACTGGTTATTTTATATTTTATACCCTCTACCATGTGGTGTACAATTTACATTTCTTCACATATCGGACCTTTATTTAGAGACAATATTTTTATAAATTGTCGGCTAAGAGGATATTTATAGTCTTAGAAAATTAAACACTAAATTGGAGACACTAAGGTTTAACATTTGGCTAGGAACTATAACGTAGTAAACATTTAGAGGCAACTCTATGCGCATTTACAAACATTAACTTATATTTTCTGTGGTGAAGTATTTTCTTTATCTAGAATCTAGAATGGCAAATTATATCCTTTTTGAATTGGAAAGGCGGATAAACGCCTTAAAAATCTGAAAATTTTTGAGACTATCATATGGGAGTTTGTCAAAAAATTGTTTGTGTACATAGAATTTTCAACATAAAAAAACCCGAATTGCCACATTAGAGTGTTTTCACTAAAACCCTCCAAATTCAGAAAATATTGCGGGACGATATGAAAACATTGGCTAATAATTTTCTGTGTACATAAATATCAGCGTCTAAAACACCGAAATACCAACTAAGAGCCAGTGTGTTCGGAAAATGCGACTAAAACTCTGAAATACCGAAAACCGGAGGGACATTTCTATGGAGAGCTATGCCAAAAAATGCACCTATAATGATCATTTTCTTTGCAGATGTATACCAGTCTCCAGCCCATTACAATTCCAATGTGAGTGCTAAATTTCAAAGGTCTACTTTCAATATTGAGATATCTATCGGGATTTCCAAAAACAAATTTAATACACACCCCACTTAGTGCTGGAGGGTATATAAACGCTAGTTGAAGTCCCTTAACACAAACGGAAATTTTCATAAATTTCCACACAAGTTGAAGGCTGACAGTGTAATGACGTTGCGGTCCAGGAATTATGGAATGAACATGTTTATACCCTTCACCACACTGTGGTACAGGATATTATGTATTTGTGAGTTTTCCATTGTAAAGAGCTGAAAGTTTCCAAAACACTTTATATTTTGCTGTTTATAGCGCAATTTTTAGGCTAGGCTTAGAAGTTCACGAACTGCTCTCATACGCAAAGTGATGGAGGGTTTCACATAGTCGGTCCCGTCCGACTTTTTATCCTTTCTTACAAGTTTGAATTTGGCAGTTTATGTTCTAAGGTGCAAAAAGACTTCTTGTCAAAAAAAAAAAAAAAAAATCTTAATATAGGACCATATATAATTTCCGTCCTGGATTAAATATTTATCTAGGATTTTTACTACGACCAGACGCAATATTCGCTCAATATACCCCAAGATCTTGACATAACTACCTTATAAGGGTCGAGACCGATACGCGAATTAAGGTCCAGGGATCCTTTTTTACATTAGCTGATGATCAAGGATTTTCTTGTATTAAACCTGGAAGATTTTCTGCGGGAGTTTATGACCATGGAATCTTTGTGGTGGAGTTGCAGATAAGGGTTTCTTAATAGAAGAACCGGAAGTACAACGGATCGTTGTTGACTTCTAGGAATTATTTGTAAACGTGTTAAGGGCTGGAAGCATTTCGAGTGTGAACAAAAGGCTAGTGAGTCTCTTGTAGAAGAGCTGAAAGCGAAAATATCTATATGGAAATAGCCTTCAGCATTTAGTCAGTCTTTATATAGGGGGTTGAGGCCAATACGTACTTTTGTACAGAAACGGAGAGTCCCTAATGTTGGTATGATTGTAAAAAGGAGAGATTATGGAGTTTTATGACAGGCAGAAAAGTAATAATGGATAGACCAGAAAGTCACATTAGGCGAATTAATTTCCAAGCAGTATGATGGTTGGAGAATATTATTAGTTCAAGATTACTATTATTTATAGACTTAAGTGCACAGAGACTTTATATAAGCGAAAGGACTGAATAAAATATTTTAATACTGGAGAGTATTTTTTGATCAACGGTTTGTTCGAGCATTTTCTATCCCCCACCATATCAGCATAAAGTATCCAAAACTGTCCCGTTTGGAACTGTAGTAACTTCATCTAATGATCTCGAATAATTGGATGGACGACCGATTGGAAGTAATTTATATATTTTTATTTTTTCTTCTCCCATTACAGTATTTGTAGGCTCTGATAAGCTTGTAATTGTCCACTTTTCTTCCCTACGGTATACCATTTGTTTTTGGTCATTTCAACCCAAAATCCTCTTAACAATATCCCAAAACAAACATTAAATAATCGTTTTTGCACTCCTCCGCAAAATAACAACAAAACAAAATACGGTTTTTGGTTTAACATCGTTAATCAATTGTTAGATAAATATTGTCAGTTGAATTTAAGTGGCCACTTGCCTTTTCAGTTTGACACATACTCACTCACACACAAACACACGCCTAGATAGCCATTCGCATATATCCGCAGGGCCACTATTAAAATATTTACAATTCGTTGGTAACAACCTTGCTTAAAAATGGATTCGTAAAAATGCAATTACATCCGAAACATAATATGTATTTGGTGTGCAACAGCAGCAGCAACAACAACAACACTACCAACAACCAAATAAAATAATATTTGCATTCGTTAATTAAAATAGCAATTTCGCAGCATCATGTTCTGATTTTTTGTCTGTTTTGTTATAAACACAGTAATTTTTTTGTGAGATGCATATTTATGTGGCACAAATAAAGAAACAAAAAAATTATATAAAACTGTATCAATATTCAAGTGTGTACAGGATGTAAATTCACTTGAAACATTGTAAATTTTGTTTGGGCAAAATTTTCAAGATGAACATTTTGCTATTAAATTGTTATAATATATGCAGGTGGAAATTATATACGATGATATATGAGTTATTGTAATATGAGATAGGTAGGGAATTTTTGAATGTTTTTTTTTTATTTTTAGAAATCTTACCAAAAATTAAATATGAAATCTTTCTAGAAATAGGTCAATTCCGCTATGGACATTGATCACCTAGGGTAGATAGTTCCAACACCCGTTGATGTAAAAACTATAAATATGGGTAAAGGCGTCGGGTTAGTTGCCCAGCCTCGGATAATGCTAATAAAAACCAAACCTCTTTAATTTTGAGGACTCTCGCAAACGTAAAAAGGACCACAATCTGTGAATCTGCACTTGAAATGTTCGCATGTTGAACATAACAGCATATGACCGCTGTCCTGGCCATGACATTTATGTTCTGCTCAGAGATTTTAATGCAAACATCGGAAGGGAGAATATCTTTGCCCCACCAACGGAAAAATTCAGCTTCCATGACGTAACACCCGACAACGGCATGGGACTGACAGACTTCGGCGCAGTAAAACAGAAATCTAAACCGATTTCATCGGAACTTGTCACAGGTTTTGAGTTCTTGATGCATCCTTTACTTAAAATCGGGAGAAAATATATATGGTAGCTCTAGCAAATTTTGAGCTGATTTCAACAACAACAAAGGTTATATTAACTTCAGTACGTTGTGCAAAATGTTGTGTCAATCGGACCCACCTGGGGAATTTTGTGCAGAATTTATATCTAATTTCTAGGTTATACTAACTTCAAAACGTTGTGCAAAATTGTGTGTCAATGTTGGTAAAATCGGACGAAAATAAATATGGGAGCTATATCTAAATCTTGACCGATTTTCAGGAAACTTAGCACACATCATTTAAGACCTAATTCAGTACACTATGCCAAATTTCGTGCAAATCGGAAGTAATATAGGGGCATTGGTGTTCCATTTACCTTAAATCGGAAGAAAATACATATGGGAGCTATATCTAAATTTGAACAGATTTTCACGAAATTTAACACATATCATTCTAGACTTTATTCAGTACGCTATGCCAAATTTCGTGCAAATCGAAAGATATATAGGTACACCATTTACATTAAATCGGACGAAAACATTTTCAGGAAACTTAAAATACATCATTCTAGACCTTATTCAATACGTTGTGGTAAATTTCGTGCAAATCGAAGGATATATAGGGACGGTTTACATTAAATCGGACGAAAATAGATATGGAAGTTATATCTAAATCTGTTGAAGCCTACTATGCTCAACTTACCCACTTGCTAGTCGAAACCATTTCTTGTCCCGATAATAATATAGAAGCACAATGTCAAGGAATTGCACAAAAGCAACCCATGATACGAAGAGGAAAGTACAACAAAAACGTGGATATGAGTCAATCGAGATGTAGAGGAGTCAGAATGAGGTCCGGACATTTAACCTAGGAGTAAAACACCAAACCAAGGGCTTAAGTACAGACACATCCTCCCCTAGAGATGAAGAAGGAAGCCTGGTGGCAGATATAAATGGCGTGTTGAGAATCTGGAAAGAGCATTTCGCAAAGCTACTGATATTAAATAGTAGTGATGAAGAAGATACCCCAGAAACAAAAAGAGATGACGGCATAGATTTATACTACCTGGAAAGTTGTGGGCAGAAAATCAATTAATTGACTGAAGCAGGTACCTATTTCTCACCATCCTGTATCCCGTGTTCAAAAAAGAGAATGTACCAATATAGAGGAATAAGTATTCTTAACATCGTATATAAAGTGATATTCAGCGTGCTGTGTGAACTACTGAAGCAAATGGTCAATGCTATTATTGGATCTTATCAAAGCGGCTTCAGACCTACAAATTCACTATAGACCAGATTTTCAGAAAGGATTCATGAAAAACACATCGACCCATTCCACCTATTCGTCGACTATATAGCCGCATTCAACAGCCCTATCCGTTCAGTGGTGTTTAAAGTCATGTCTGCGTTTGTCGTTTCTGCAAAATTAATACGGATATGCAGGATAACTTTGACTGGCACAAAATCAGCAGTTAAAGTCGGAAAGGACCTCTCGGAGCCCTTCAATATCGAACGAGGATTAAGACAAGGTGACAGTTTGTCGTGTGACCTTTTTCACATCAAGCTGGAAAAGGTCACATGAAATGGAAAGGTGAATATAAATGACACTCTGTACACAAAACAACACATGTGACTTGCCTACGCCGATGACATCGACATAATTGGTCGAACATTGCGGGCGGCAACAGCCACATTTGAACAACTTGAAAAGACGTCTGACAAAATAGGTCTAGCAGTAAATGGTGAGAAGACCAAGATGTTGGTATGAACGTACATGACGTCCAGTAGACTCAGACCAATTGTAGAACTTGGAAAACTACGAAATTTCAACGACCTCGGTACGGCCATATATAAAACAAATTACATCATTTTGAAATTCTGAGAAGTATAGTGTTGGCCAACAGACGCTACTATGATCTAGCTAAGTAATTTAAAAACAAGGTCACCTATCGACAGACCAAACTCACACTCTACAAGACGCTAATACTACCCGTGCGGGTGCATGGATCATTAGCATGGCAACCAGATGAGGTAGCTTTTGGTGTGTTTGAGAGACAAATTCTACTAATGATATATGGGCGATTTACGTCGACTGTGACTTCGTCGTCGAATGAATCATCTATTTTTGGACATCGACATAGTCAGACGTATCGAGCTGCGACTACAGTGGCTAGGTCATGTTGTGAGAATGGATGAGTATATCCCATTTTATAATTCCAACTGATGGTTCCAGTAGAAGGGGAAGACTACGAATTCTATTAACAATTAAGTGGAAGACAATACCTCCAGACAGGGTATTGCAAATTGGAAAAGCTGCACACAAGACCGACGCGTCTGGAAATCTTTTCTGAATTCGGTTTTTGGTCCTGTCTCGAGATAGCTTCCAGCAATGACGATTATTCATTAGTAATGGATTTAAGAATTTTGGTTTTCCATTTTTTGCTGAAGTGAGCCAATTCAACGAATGACCCGGGGTACTCGGCCCTCCTCCCTTTTTTACAATCAATCTTTGTTTTCAAAAGCGATTTTTTACATCTTGTTTATATACGCGTTTTTAAGATGAATTTCGCCCTGTGGTTGGCCTAAATTATAGAGAACGTGAGAGCAGCGCTGTGCCCCTGACGCAGCCACAAATGGCTGAAAAAAAATCAGGCAACTGTTTTGTCTATAACCACTTTAAAGTTGCTTAACCCAAAGTATAACCACCTACCTGATTCATTTTAAAATACATCTACTTTTTTCTGGATGTTGGTTGTTGAATGTGGGATATAGCGGTCCACGTTCCCACGAGTTTGGTATCGTACTCCATGTTTTGGAAACATGAATATAGATACACTCTCATATAACCTTCATACAAAGGTCCCGCCCTATTTAAGGTATGTTAAAAGAATTAGCCTATTATTCCACAGAAGGTGGCTGTCAGTTCATGTTCCAAGTTCTTGGCGGGTGAAAACAACTTTTTGGAGAATATTATCGATATGGATCCATGTTATAGCATCATAGTCCGCATATAAAGGTACCACTCCGTTTTAGGCACATTTGCGATTCTGGTCGTATTTTACAACTGAAGTGGCTGTATATAGACATTCGGAGTTCATGATCAGTGAAAATCTTATTCGTAGAAAATGTTCAATATATGCTTACCATTCGGTATAGACCCCTATAAAGGTCCCGTACCATTTTCGGTGTTTTGAAGGTTTAATTCAAACACTTCCACCGAAGTGGCTGTAATTTGGCATTCTAGGTTCTTGGAAAGTGACAAATATCTTTGCAGAAAATATAGGTCCTTGTTCAGACAAAGCCCCAATATAACAGAACTACTTTCTGTTCAGTATTTATACCCTACACAACTATGTTGTCAGGGTATTATAGCTTTGTGCAGCCCCAAGAGTTTGGTCCTAGACCCACCTTTAAGTATACCGATCGTCATATCTCGACTAGCTGAGTCAATCTAGACATGTGTGTCCGTCCGTCCGTCTGTCCATTATAATTTGTAAACACGATACAGGTCACAGTTATGGACCAATCTTCTCGACATTTTGCATGTAGGATGGGTTCTGGCCAATGAAGACCCCTATTGTTTTTGGTAAAGATCAGTTAATATTTAGGGGATGAAATTGACCAAAAACTTTATTTTTGTCTGTTTTTCTGGTCGCTCCAGAGGCCGCAATTGTAGCCCGAACATCGGGAAATTTTACATGGATGGGATCTGGCCAATGAAGCCCCCTATTGTTTTTGGTAAAGATCAGTTAATATTTAGGGTATGAAATGGACCAAAAACTTTATTTTTGTCTGTTTTTCTGGTCGCTCCAGAGGCCGCAATTGTAGCCCGAACATCGCGAAATTTTACATGGAGAAGCGGGTCGGGCCAAGGAACAAGCATACCTGTTTTGATAAAGATGTGTCAATATTTAGCGGGTATAGCCCCAAGTGAATATCCCGCCCCATTTTTGATGCTCGGAAGGTTCAATCTGCACTATTTCCATCGAAGTAACTCTAACTTGTATCGAAATATCTCGAGTTACTGAGGTGTCCTAGTTATGTGCGCCCGTTCGTCTCTCCATTATAATTTGAAATCTATGTACAGATTGCAATTAGGGACCAATCACCGCGAAATATTACTTATAACTTTAGGTCTGAATAAAGTGGACACCCAGAGTTTGTGGCAAAGGTTGATTGATATTTAGAGGATCAAAGGACCAAAAGCTTTACTATTGTTTATTTTTGGAAGTAACCCTGGACATAGTATAAGTATGGCAGTTCGCTGCCCTTGACCGCTGCATTAAAATTCTGCTAGGACATTTAATTGCACAAAGGATTCATGTGATAGTATTCAGGATTCACTTGATAGTTTATCGTGTGACCTTTTTAACATCCTCCTGGAAAAGGTCATACGAGATGCAGATGTGAACAAAAATTGCACTCTGTACACACATGATACTCGCCGACGACATCGACATAATGGATCGAACATTGCGAGCGGTAACATCACCTTTGAACGAGTTGAGAAGGAGTCGACTGTGGAACTCGAAAACTATAGATTTGCGCCAGCAGATGAGGCAGCTATTGAGAAAGATTTGTGAGAAAGATTTTCCGAAAGATCATGGGTCTATCTGCGTCGACGGTTAATTTCGGCGTAAAATGAATCATGGACCATCTATTCTCGGACATCGACATAGTCGGCTACGGTGGTTAGGTCATATTATGAGAATGGATGAGGATGACCCAGAAGACATATAAAAGCGAGCCAATTGATGGTTCACGCAGAAGGGGAAGGCCACGAATGGAACTGGGATTCAGCCTGACTATTTTGCAAAAACAAAAATACTAACATTGCATACAACGGTGTATATGTTCCGTTTGGGGAAGACATGATTCGGAAAATGTACCATTGCATGAATGAGGCTTTGTTGGCCTTCCTTGGATATAATGGATTTCATAGTTATTATAAATATATGTAGGTTATAATCGTCGTAACATATCTCATATTCCATCCTAGTTTTTTGTCGTTTTTTATACCCTTCACCACACTGTGGTACAGGGTATTATGTCTTTGTGCATATGTTTGTAACAGGCAAAAATAATCGAGATAGACCCATGGTTCCTTTTGAGAATATGCATAGAATCACTTTCTAAGTCGATTTATGCATGTCCGTCCGTCCGTCTGTCTGTCCATGTTAAATTGTAAACAAAGTACAGGTCGCATTTATGATCCGAATTGGATGAAATTTGGCACAGGTCACTTATTCGGCCCAAGGACGAACCCTATTGAAATTGGGAAAAATCGGTTCAGATTTAGATATAGCTCCCATATATATATTTAACCGATTTAATGTAAACGGTCCCTATATATCTTTCGATTTGCACGAAATTTGGTACAGTCTAATCATTTAGGCCTATAATGATGTCTGCCAAGTTTCGTGAAAATCGGCCCAGATTTAGATATAGATCCCATATATAGTTTCGTCCGATTTCATGTAAATGGTGCCCCAAAGTCCCTGTATATCTTTTGATTTGCACGAAATTTGGCATAACGTATTGAATTAAGCCTAGAGTGATGTCTGCCAAGTTTGGAGAAAATCGGTCCTGATTTAGATATAGCTCCCATATATAGTTTCGTCAGATTTCATGTAAATGGTGCCCTAAAGTCCCTATATATCTTTCGATTTGCACGAAATTTAGTATAACGTATTGAATTGAGCCTAGAATGATGTCTGCCAAGTTTCGAGAAAATCGGTCCAGATTTAGATATAGCTCCCACATATAGTTTCGTCCGATTACATGTAAATGGTGCACCAAAGTCCCTATATATCCTTCGATTTGCACGAAATTTGGCACAACGTACTTAATTGAGCCCAGAATGATGTCTGCCAAGTTTCATGAAAATCGGTCCTGATTTAGATATATCTCCCATATATAGTTTCGTCCGATTTCATGTAAATGGTGCCCCAAAGTCCCTATATATCTTTTGATTTGCACGAAATTTGGTACAGCCTAATTATTTAGGTCTAGAATAATGTCTGCCAAGTTTCGTGAAAATCGGTCCAGATTTAGATATAGCTCCCATATATAGTTTCGTCCGATTTCATGTAAATGGTGCACCAAACTCACTATATATCCTTCGATTTGCACGAAATTTGGCATAACGTAGTTAATTGAGTCTAGAATGATGTCTGCCAAGTTTCGTGAAAATCGGTCCAGATTTGGATATAGCTCCCATATATAGTTTCGTCCGATTTCATGTAAATGGTGCCCCAAACTCCCTATATATCCTTCGATTTGCACGAAATTTGGCATAACGTAGTTAATTGAGTCTAGAATGATGTCTTTCAAGTTTCGTGACAATCGGTCCAGATTTGGATATAGCTCCCATATATAGTTTCGTCCGATTTCATGTAAATGGTGCCCCAAAGTCCCTATATATCTTTCGTTTTGCACAAAATTTGGCATAGCGTACTGAATTGCGTTGTTTCGTGAAAATCGGTCCAGTTTTAGATATAGCTCCCTTTTATTATAGATTGATTTTAAGGAATTGACGCACCAAGGAACCAATAGGAACAAAACGTTCTAAAATTAGTATAACCTATCCTGTGACAAGTTTGTTTGAAATCGCTTAATATTTTGATAGAGCTTCCATATATATTTTCGCCCGATTTCAAGTAAATTGGGCATCAAACTCCTCATGTTAGTCAGTTTGACATCAAATTTTGCACAACGTACAAAATTGAGCATAGAATTATGTAGTTGCGTTTTCTAGAAGTACAGACATAGTCCAACGGATGACGCATTTATATTTGTTTGAAGTCGATTTACATACTTTATGGATAGATCTACGTAGATTCACATTTAGATAAATATCACATATTTTATTTCATCCAATTTCATGCTAATAGTCCTGTTTAATATACCCATAGTGGTGAAGGGTATCATATAGTCGGCCCCGTCCGACTTTACTACTTTCCTTACTGGGTTTTTTCATGAATATGACAAAATGTCTATTAAATGTGTGAACGCAATGATTTTTTCATCTGTGGTTACAATTGAATTGTTAATTGGAAAATTTAAAATTAATTGCGAAAAAAGAGATTCAAAGCGTATTTTTTATTTTTGGTGGGTAATGTCACGGGATTTGCATTTAAATTTTGCATCTCGCCACGAAATTTGCAATCAGATAAATCGTAATCATAGAGCTGGATTATATTGTGTTGTAAAAAAGAAAAAAAACACATAAATAAATAAAAACCAAAAAAGTGTGCAAAGTGTTGAAATGTAATTGAACAAATTGAAGTGTTTGTTAAATAAAATTGCATGAATACCACAAAAGAAGACCGAAAAAAATATTTATTATTTAAATGTAGGGAGGTTGTATAATATATAGTTGTAGCAAAAAACACAACGTTTACAAAATTATTGGATGAAAAGTGGGTCAAAATCATGGAGAAATTAATAATGGTTGAATGAGAGAAGAGAAGATATATTTGAGCAAAGAAATGTTGCAAATTATTTACCAAGAAGTGTTCCTTATTCCACCGATGTGTCTGTAATTTGGAGATTGAAAACATCTTTGCCAAAAATTTTGAATATAGGTTCATATATAGGCTCCCCACAAGGTTCTGGCCATTTTCGGTATTTTAAGTGGTTCTAAGAGAATTAATATTATTTTTTCAGGAAATGTTCAATATAGATTCAAATTTTGATATAGCACTCCTCCATAGAGATTCAAGTAATACCGTAATTTCCCGTCGAACTGGCAGTAATCTTGAATTCCCAAATCTGCGTGAAGAGAAAAGTTCTTGCAAAAAGTGTCAATAAATGTAGATGTTTTTGTTTGGTCAACACACAAAGCCCCTACTTATGTTCTGAGCCGAGTTTCCCAACCAGTTTGTAATTTTCTCCGACCTACTAGCGTACAATCTTCTATGACGTGGTCCCAATATAAATATCCAGACTGATTTATGTGATGTTTATTGTTTGACTGATACGAGATTGATAATTTAATCTTCTTCTCCGCATCCTAGAAAATTGCAAAGATTTGTTAAAATTAGCTCCTAGCTTTTCTATAACATCTTACTTCGCCAAAGGTCTTCGAGTGAGACAACTTACTTACATAGCTTGTTTATGTTAGAACGGTTGTTCCAAAAGCCGAGCTTAAAAACGATTTCCAAGCGGGCTATGGAATGCTTTAAACACATGACCTGGCTTTAAACACATCTGAACGAATAGGGCTATGGAATGCGGCTTTATAGTCGAAGAATAGGTGGTATGTGTCGATATGTTTTTGGTGGGTCTTTTCCAGGATCGGGCGAAAATTCAAAATCTGAACAATGGTGGTTTTGTCAGGCAAACCATGGGATGGGAAGGAGACTTATTCCTCTATAGTTGGCACATATGGTCTTGTCTCCTTTTCTGTGTACGGGATAAAGGATGCTGAGGTTTCAATCATTGGGCATGCATTCCTCTAGCCAAAGTGTACTAATCCGCTGGGGCATGCTCCGGACCAGTATCTGACCACCGGTCTTGAATAGTTCGGCTGGTAACCCGTCGGTTCCTACTGCTTTATTGTTCTTGAGCCGATTAATTGCTACTCTGACCTCATCTTGGCGAGAATTAGTATTAGTTTTGGAGCATCTTCTCCACCGCCTCTATTTGATACCAGAAGCTTTTCAAAATTTTCTTTCCAGATCATCAGCACGATATCTGTATCTGTCAACAGGTTTCCATCATCACCTCTACAAAAGAATGTGCCTGCACCAAAACCTTCGGTTTGGTGTTTTACTCCTTGGTAAAGTTTCCGGACTTCATTGTGACTCCTGTACATCTCAATCTGCTCACGGTCACGTTTTTCTTATTCTATCTTCTGAAAACACGTTTCTCCTCTCTGCTTTCTCCCGATAATTTTCCATCACTACTGTCTCCGGGGTGGCCCTATACGCTGCGTTTTTCACATCAGTAGTATTACGACACTCCTGATCGTACAATGGGCTTCTTGGTGGTGGTTTTTGGTAGGGAGTGAGCAATTCTTTGCCATTGCGCTTCTATAATATTATTGGGACAAGAAGTGCTTTCGTCAAGCAAGTGGAGAAGTTGAGAGGAGTAGGTTTCTACTACCTCGAGTGTTCGTGTTGTGTTGGATCGCACCTTTTCTGCCAAATTAAGACAGGTGTGAACCTTGGTAATGATCCGAATCCATATTCGCACCTCGTCTCGATCGAATGTCTAAAACACTGGATGAATGTATTCCGTCTATCACAATATGATCAATTTGATTTCTTGTTGCTTGATCAGAAATCCAGACGGCCTTATGAATATCGAGATACTTCAATCTGGTGCTGCTACTACCAAGTTTTTTGCATGATTTTTGCATTAAAATCTTCTAGCAGAATTTTAATGTCATGGCTAGGGCAGCGCTCATATGCTGTTTTTAGGCACTCGAAAAATGTCTTTGGTGTGTTCATCTTAGTGTTTCATCGGAACATGGGCACAAAAAATACTGATGTAGAAGAACATCGCTTTTATACGGATTATAGCAATACTTCTTGAGTACACTTTTTTGTACAACTTGCTCAAATTCCAAGTGCAGGTTCGCAGATCGGGGTCCTCTATATGTTTGCGGGGGTCGTCAACATTAGTTGGATTTGGTTTTCTTTCTCGTTGCTTTTTTTCCGAGTGTGGGCAACTAACCCGACGCCTCCAACCATTTTATACCCTCCACCATAGTATGGAGGGTATATTAATTTTGCATTCCGTTTGTAACTCACCGAAATATTCATTTCCAACCCTATAAAGTGTATTTATTCTTGATCAGGGTAAAAGACGATCTAGACATGTCCGTACGTCTGTTGTAATCACGCTATCTTCCGAAGGAATTTAGATAGGGTGCTGAAATTGCATAGGGTTGACTTTTGTCTGCAGGCAGGTCAAGTTCGAAGATGGGATATATCGGTGCACGTTCAGGCATAGCTCCTATATAAGGGTACCCCCAAATTTTCGGTATTTTGGGGTTCTTGAGCGCATTTTTCAACCGAATTCGCTGAAATTTGGAACATTGGGTTCTTATTGGGTACTAAATGTCGCCACAAAAAATTATAAATATAGGTCCACTTTTTCTGGTAGTCCCCATATAACGGTACCTCCTAATTTTCAGTATTTTGGGGGTTTTGGTCGTATTTTTCTACCAAATTGGCTGTAATTTAGTACTTTGAGTTCTAAATAGGTTCCAAATCACTCCACAAAAATTTTTGAATATAGGCCCCCCCCTTATATAGGTTCCCCCAATTTGGGGTTCTTGAGCGCGTTTTTCAACCGAATTCGCTGAAATTTGGTACATTGGGTTCTTATTGTGTACCAAATATCTCCACTAAAAATTATAAATATAAGACCATTTTTCTGGTAGCTCCCATATAAGGGTACCCACAAATTTCGGTATTTTGGGGTCTTGAGCGCGTTTTTCAAGCGAATTCGCTGAAATTTGGTATATTGGGTTCTTATTGGGTACCAAATATCTCCACTAAATATTGTACATATAAGTCCATTTTTTTGTGGTACCCCCAAATTTCGGCATTTGGAGGTTCTATAGCGCGTTTTTCAACCGAAATCACTGAAATTTGGTATTTTGTAGCCGTATATGGAAACAAATTTCTCTACTAAAAATTATTAATAGTCAACTCCTTTTAGGCGTAGTCCCCATATAATCCCATTTTTTGGTACTAACACTCTGTTTGGTTCTGACACTCTGTTGTAATCATTTCACCTGCGAAGGATATCGAGATAAAAAACTAGTACCTACGGTTCGAACTATATGTGAACTATAGCCCGCATTTAGGCTTAGCCGTAGCCCCTGTGTGGGAAGTACCAGAAGGCATGGACCGATTTCCCTAAATTCGGACTTGTACTAAGTTTGGAAGACATAATAAGAAGGGATGAAATCAAATTTTTCTGAAACGGATTTGGTCCCAAGAAACATGGGGTTTGGAACCACTAATTAGCCATAAGGTTGAGGGTATAATTTTCTATTAAAAATTATTGTTTACATAATCGGATTGTAGAAATGTCGGTATAGGTCCATTTTTTGGTATGTGCCCTATATTTTCATTTCAAGTACCTGTCAGTATATCTATGGTGGAGGGTATCCAAAGTTCGGCCCGGCCGAACTTAACGCTTTTTCACTTGTTTATACTCCTTATGGGTGAAATCGCGCATATATTAGCTCACTATTTCACCGGATGATGAAAGTAGCTACCCTAGGTGACACCGCAGGGCGGTTAGTGTCTACAATTAAGATGAAAGAGGGACCAAGATAAGCATGGGCTAGCCATTTAAAGTCAATGCCTAGTATCTATCATCCCCTACGTCACCCGCCTATACCTATTATGGAGGATATACATAGTTTGGCCGGGCCGATTTTAACGCATTTCTTCATGTTTTGATTTATTTTTATTTTGAATACCGCCCACTTATAGTAGCTCCCATCTGACGTTGTACCTCCCCTGACCACTCACTGACTTCCCATCTTTTGATATTCCATTGTTTTCGCAGAACAAATTTGTAATTATATAATTAACTATTGTACATTAACAATTTATAAAGCAATTAACAACCATCGAATGTGTACAAAATTAAACAATAAACTTTTCATTGTTTGCTAAAAGCACACGAATACATTTTGGGTTAACAATCACACAGTCACACGCATACATACACGTACACAAATTAATCACACAATTCAAATAAGTAATACAATAAACGCTACTAGCAGTCACTTATAATACAGTTTCAGCTCGCCGTTTCTCTTTTGTGCAAACATTAATTATTAATCATTTTCGCCATGTATATGTATATTTATTAAAACAAGTATTGATGCTGTGAAACAATAATGTGTAAATATTTATCCAAACAGGACTATATATATATACAGCAAGTTAGTGATAAATTGTTACGCTGTTATTTACTTACGCATCGAACAAAAGCGAACAATAAATTTTGATGAAGATATGAAATATTCAAAACAAAGTTAATGAAGTAATTGTTTATATTTGTCGATGTAATGAACATATTCGGAACAATGGCAGGGAGGAGGAGGTTGTATTTGAAAGGATAACAGACTTATTTAAAATGCCACCTATTGCAATGCAACCCTTACGGATCCATAAATTTGTAGTACAGAAATATTTTGTACTGTATTAACTTCTTACTTTCATCTTCTTGGTGCAATTATTTCTCTCCTGGTATTTGTTGAATTTTTATTGTTTTATGATCCAGGTATTTGTCGTAGAGCAGGTCCCTTGCAGCTCATTACATTTTATTACCGTAAAAGTATGTAAACTTATAAAAAGTTACCAAAAGTTCGCACAAAACATACTTGGTGTTTTACAACACATTGAGGTGTGTTGCGGTTTAAAACTTTTTTTCTGCAATATCATGAATATAACTATTAACCAGTGAGCGGAGCAGTATAGTCGGACGGGGCCGACCATACGATACCCTACACAACTACCATGGAACTCAAATTTTCTTCCGATGTTTATTCCGAGCCTGGGCAATATTTCGCGATATTTTCACCCTCTTGCCCGATTGGCCAGCACCACTTCTTTACACTGACATATTTTCCGAATATAACGAGCATTCAGTACAGCTATTGTCCAGATTCCCTTCACCGTGGGTTATGCTGTGATGTTCGGCTTTCATTTGTGATCTATTGATCGACTCGAAAATAACACAAAAAATTAAGTTTTCGGTTCAATTCATTCCAAAATTATTATCTGATCATCACCGAAAATTATAGGCGTTGTCCTTGACCCTAACTGGAACCTCATGGAACATTTCAAACCGATCAGCGCTATAGTTCCGCTCACTAGAGTGATAATGGGTTACTAAATAATATACGAATACGGAGATACCTGTAAATATTTAGGTGTAACTCCCACATCCGAGCACATACAACAGTATAATTGGTATTAATTTAAAAATCGACCACTCCTCTTGGATATAATATAAACTTCTCGGGTCTATGTCCTCCAGGGGTAAGTATATACGCTATAGAATACATATTTTGTCATTTTTCACACAAAAGTCAGGGTCCTTATTCTTTGGCCCGATCCCCTTCTCCATGCAAAATTTCACGATGTTCGGACCATAACTGCGGCCTCTGGAGCGACCAGAAAAACCGACAAAAATTTAGTATTTGGTCCATTTCATCCCCTAAATATTAACCGATCTTTCCCAAAAACAATAGGGGTCTTCATTGGCCAGAACCCACTCTACATGCAAAATTTCGTGAAGATTGGTCCATAACTGTGGCCTGTATCGTGTTTACAAATTATAATGGACAGACGGACGGACGGACGGACACACATGTCTAGATCGATTCAGCTAGTCGAGATATGACGATCGGTATACTTAAAGGTGGGTCTAGGACCAATATTTCGCGGCGTTACAAACTTTTGGGGCTGCACAAAGCTATAATACCCTGACAACATAGTTGTGTAGGGTATAAAAATTACAAATATGATGATTATTTCAAAATTCTATAGGAATTAAGTCCTTTAAGGGAACCCCCCCCCATTCACGATTTTATTTTTTCAAGATTTTCAATGGGCTGGTAAATCAATACCAATGCTTGTTAAGGTTTGTAACTTTGCACATATATAATTGAAGATTTAAAAAAGAAGAAAAATAATTTACAAAAAAATTTTGTTATTGTTTTGTTGTTGTTTTTTGTAATTAAAGAAAAGTCCTTATTTTTGATGGCGGGCATGATAACTCCTCAATGGAACATCGGAATCCGAAAATTCCAACGGTGTTAGAAAGAGTACATGTCTGGCTCTCGTATGAACTAGGATTATTGACTTCGCTCTAACATTAACAAAATGGTGGACCTTTGAAAAAATATTTTTGGAAAATCGCCAATTTTTTACCAAAAACCAAGTTAAAAAATAAGGAACATCTTCACCGATTTGCTTTATCCTAGTTCATACGAGAGCTATACACTCCCAGAGAAACGTTGCAAAATTTGGAACCGATTGGGTTATTAGTTTTTGAGTTATCGTGCCCACCATTCGCAAAAAAATGTTTAGAGAAAAACGCGTTTAAAGTTTGAGAAGCCCTTCAGCCGTCACTTGATGCTGATACAATAAATCGGCTATATCTTCAAGAGTTATTGAGATTTTCACTTGAAATTTTGTAGAGACATTCTTTAGTCAGTGTAGATTCGAATTATATCAACAAAAATTTTGACCCCGAGAATGGGGGGGGGGGGGTCCCTTAAGTGATGGCACATGCATACGCGTATTTTTACCAAAGGTAAATTAATAACTGTTGCGGCATTAATTAATTCCCAGATCCATCCCTATGGAAGACTTATTGATGTAATTTGCCTATATGAGAATATTTGACATTTGTGTGGCTCCAAACATTTGTACAAAGGTGACCATTTAATAGATTTCATATAGATTTATGTGTCCGTCGATCTGCCATTATTAATGTCAAGAAATGGTTTTGAATGTAGTTTAGAATTTGACGGACGACGACTATTAGACTTCATGATCGGACCGGTTACTGTGACGCCTTGACTTTTGTTAAAACCAGTGAGTGGAACAGTATAGTCCATACCATATAACCAGATCCATTTTCCCGTGTAAAATTTGTGATGTTCGGCTAATAGACGGACTAGAAAACTTGACAAAAATAAATGTGTCGGTACATTTCGCCTCCAATACATCATCTGATCACTATCATGCAAAATTCCGCAGCCATCAGTGCTATATTAAAAATAAGTGCTATATTTCCGCGCTCTAGTTTGGTAATGATATATAACTCCCACATCCGGGTAGATATATCACTGTAATTGGTATACATTTAAAGATCTCTCCTGGATATACTATAAACTTATCGGGTCTATGTATATTTCTAATAGAATGCAAATTTTTCCATTTTTTAGATAAAAATCTATATAATTGCAGCCTGTATCGTATTAACAAATTATGGTGGACAGACGGGCGGACACACATAGCTAGATCGACTCAGCTAGTCGAGATATGACAATCGGTATACTAAAAGGTCGGTCTAGGACAATTATTTTTGCTACGTAACAAACATGTGGGCCACCTAAAGCTATAATATCTCTACAACATTGTTGTATAAAGCTGATATAATTCAACACTCCACTAATAGGGTGTTCAATTATTATGTTCTTCTGTGGGAATCACACAACAGCAAATCTGTTGATGACAAATTCGAACATTAGCTCTTCTTCCAGTGCATATATCGCATGTTCACGTTTAACGCAGAGGACTTCATTTGCAGATGGGGGCTACTTCACTACCGTGTTAAATGTCTTCAACAAACATAACAAAGCTCTCTTCAATCAGGACCTCAGCGGCAAATATCCACAGAGAACATATTACTCCAAAGTGTAAACTCATCGGAAACATTGATAACCCGCTGCCGACTAAGGAGTCTAAAAGTAGTAAATCCAAAAAGGCACTATATAGGAAGGAAAGGATGGAAAAGGATTCCAACAAAATCAAGGATAACAAATTCATTTTAAAAAGGAAATGAATAAATGTCTTGAGGAAGTACTTACTGGATTACCCTTCTAAACGTGGATTGATGTAATAAATGTGTAAATTAGTACTACAATGGCTACCTAAGTAAAGCAGTGAATGGCCTTGAACACTTTTTGGAGGATAGTAAACTGGCGGCTGTACTTGACGATGATATACCTTTTATAATAAAGGTATATCACATAAGCAGAGGAAATGCCGGAGAGGATTTTGTTTTTAGCATAAGCAAGGGTACGCGGATGTACATGTGGGGGCTGATGAATATGTTGTACCGGATCTATTTCCGCTTCCCACCCGCACAGACGCACTCTAATGCAGAATTATACAACCGTAACTATGTAAACGTCTACGATTGTGTTGGACACGCGCATAGAACAGTTGATCTAATGCCAGTGTGTCCGATGTAAGGGTGTTATTTGACACCCCCTCACAACAAAACATAGGCATACATCAGTACAAGCTACATCAGTATAAGGACATTTGAATTAAAAAATTTGCAGTTCTTCGAAACACTACAAGAAAGTCGGTTGGAATGTTTAAAAATAATTTTATGTAAATGGTGCCCCAAAGTCCCTATATATCTTTCGATTTGCACGAAATTTGGCATAACGTACTGAATTGAGCCTAGAATGATGTATGCCAAGTTTCGGGAAAATCGGTCCAGATTTAGATATACCTCCCATATATAGTTTCGTCCGATTTCATGTAAATGGTGCCCCAAAGTCTTTATATATCTTTCGATTTGCTCGAAATTTGGCATAACGTATTGAATTGAGCCTAGAATGATGTCTGCCAAGTTTCATGAAAATCTGTCCTGATTTAGATATTGCTCCCATATATAGTTTCGTCCGATTTCATGTAAATGGTTCACCAAAGTCGCTATATATTTTTCGATTTGCACGAAATTTGGCATAACGTACTGAATTGAGCCTAGTGTGATGTCTGCCTTGTTTCGTGAGAATCGGTCCAGATTTAGATATAGCTCCCTTTTATTATAGATTGATTTTAAGTAATTGACGCATCAAGGAACCAATAGGAACAAAACGTTCTGAAATTAGTATAACTTAACCTGTGACAAGTTTGTTTGAAATCGATATATATTTTTAAACAGTGCAGCATACCGAATAGCGTGTGTCAAGTTTCCTTTAAGTTTACAAAAATCTGACCCACTGTGCGCAAACGACATAAAAGAAAGACATAAAAATCATATTTTAAGTTCGTTCAATTTCATGTCAAAATTCCTTCAAAAAAGGCGACGTCTTTTCGGATATATGTAGAATATACCCAAAGTCGTGAAGGGTATCATATAGTCGGCCCGGTCCGACTTTACTACTCTCCTTACTGGTTTTAAATAAAGAATGGGTAAAATTGTTAAAAACTGGAGAAGAAACACGATTGACCAATAGTTACTTTTAATGACATAATTAGATATAAGCATGTCGTAGTCACCGGCGTTCTATTTGTTCACATATGTTTGTTACAATTTCATGCAAAAACACTTCGATATAGATCCATGACTCAGCTAGGGGAGTTGCCGTTTCTTGGAAAGTCTTAGCCGAATTATCCCACAGAAGCTGGCTGTAATTCACAATTCTCGTTTTTAGGGTCATGTATATAATTTTCGTCACATGTCCATGTATAAGAATGGTTTTAATGGTTTTAACGGCATATTCTCACCATACTGGCTGTAATTTGGCATTTCATATGCATTGTTTTTTATAGTCCCCATTTATAGTCCCCATTTAAATATATCAAATTTATAAGCACCGCCGTAAAGTCGTATCCCAACTTCGTTTATAATCCCTTCAGAATTATATTTAGCTTGCAAAAATATACTTGAATATATTGATAAACATACTTGAATAAAAATATTTCTTGTTAAAGATTTTCGAACACCTACACAAATATGCTTACAACTTGTTACAGATTCAACAAAACACTCAATTAGACATGTTAGCACTTCAATGGCTAATGGGCTTAACGAAGTGGTTTTCATATTACAATATTTATTTTGAAACAACTAACAATTGGGCCTTTTTACGAAATTTAAGTGGCTCAAATATAAAACTTTTTTTCTGAAGGATGCTTCAAATAAGTTCAAACAGCTTAAGACATATTCCTACCAAGAAAATCTCATATAAATATAGAACATTTTCTTAAATTGAGATATATTTTAATAACTTCTTCAATTATCTCAAATTGTCTTAGATTATCTGTTTTTCATTTATCACACACCCACCCATCCACCCACAAATACATATATTTTGTGTGTTTGGTCGGTCTACTACTGGCCACGTGCTGATTATTACCACACATAATCTGACCAACGAAGCCAAACATAAATGTTTAGCATTTTCCAAAGATAGAATCCAATACCGGCAACCCCATGATTATAAATCATTTGAATGTTCAACTACGTTTTGACTAGTACAGTACAGGTGTTTATTTATGGTCAATTTATTGTTGTAGCCACCAACACAACCACAATAACCAAAACCATATCGGCCATAGGCCGACCGGCCAAGGATGATATATCTTACAACTTAATAATTGCACAAAATGGGAAATTTATGTCTAGTAATTTAGTTTTTAAATACTTAAGCAATTAACTTGAAAAGGGGAAAATTTAATTTTAATTTTGAAAAATTTAACAGCATTTGTTTGGGGTTATAAATTTCGGTTATTATTGTGGGAATTTCTAAGGTATGCAACAAAATGTAATTTATTAGGTGGTTATCGGTACAAGGTATTACTTTTATGTTAGGGATAAATTTTTGGCAATAATATGTTTAAATTAATGGGGGTATAAATAGTCTATAATTAAAGGACTTTATTAAAATTTTGTAAAGATAATTATATAAACAGAGGATATTGAAAATCTATTTTTTTTATTTTGAGTTATAATTGCAGAAAACCTTCTCACCAATACCAGACCGCATATTAAGCTTAGGCTCATTACTTTTTTCTGACGATCCTATCCGTAATTTCTAATAGAAAAGTTTCCGTTATGTTGGAGGTCCTAGCCAAAATTTCCCATCTTGTAATTTTACTCTCCTAGTCGCTTCCTAGTCTCCTCCCCTAGTCTCCTCATCAACAAAATAAATTTAAATGGAGCCACCAAACATTTTAAACCCTCAAAAAATAAAACAATTTCTTCAACTAATGTCGATGTGGTTGCCTTAGCACTCTCTGTCTCAAATATTAAAAGCGCAAATTCTCGGAATATAAACTCGTTTTCGGACACGGCATCCTCTCATAAGTCAATGAGCATTTGTTCACCCATGTCGTAACGGGCATCAACTACGGGAGGTGACGACTTTGCGTCAATCTTTGAAGACAACCAGTAAGGAAAGTAGTAAAGTCAGACGGAGCCGACTATATAATACCCTTCACCACTGTGGGTATATTCAATAGATGAATCCTAACAGACGTCGAATTTTTGAAGGACCATTAACATGTAAATGGATCCCTAAACATGTCATTCTGCAACCTATACTAAATTTTACAATAACTTCAGTACGCTGTGTCAAATTTTTTGTCAATCGGCCTACCTTGGGGTCTTTGGTGAACCATTTATCTACCGGACGAAAATATATATGGACAAATTTTCAGGAAACTTAACTCACATCATTCTACTCTTAATTCAGTACGCTATGCCAAATGTCGTGCAAATCGAAGGATATATAGGGACTTTGGTACACCATTTAAAATAAATCGGACGAAAATATATATGGGAGCTATATCTAAATCTGGACCGATTTTCAGGGAACTTGACACACATCAGTCTAGACCTTATTCATCACGCTATGCCAAATTTCGTGCAAAACTAAGGATATATAGGGACTTTGGTGCACCATTTACCTTAAATCGGACGAAAATATATATATGGGAGCTATATCTAAATCTGAACCGGTTTTTCCCAATTTCAATAGAGTTCGTCCTTGGGCCAAACAAATGAGCTGTGCCAAATTTCATCCAAATCGGATTATAAATGCGACCTGTACTTTGTTTACAATTTAACACCAACAGACTGACAGACTGACGGACGGACATGCATAAATCGACTCAGAAAGTGATTCTATGCATATTCTCAAAAGGAACTATGGGTCTATCTCGTTTCCTTTTGCCTGTTACAAACATATGCACAAAGACGTAATACCCTGTACCACAGTGTGGTGAAGGGTATAAAAAAAAAAACAACAACAACAAATTCTTCTATTAATGTCGATGTGGTTGCCTTAGCACTCTCGGACACGGATTCCTTTCATATGTCAAGAAACATTTATTCAATCATGTCATAACGGGCGCCAACTACGGGAGGGGACGACTTACGTCAATCTTAGGCGACATAAATGAATATTTGACCCAAAAAAGTGAATCCTTCTTTAGGCTCATTAAGGAATACGGCAGCTTCATATGGGATGATACCCCAATTTCAGATGAGAACGATGATGCTAATGTCATTCTACCATCGAATCGACAGGGGACGTCAAATGTGTCAGCTATGGGTGTGAGCTCTTCCGAAGCGGAGCTCCTCCGAAGCGGAAGCCGTTGTAGAAGGAGTTCAGATTGAAAAGAGAAGCACCTAAAGGTCGTGAGAAAGTACGAAAGAAACTATTTCCACAAGGCCTCTAGGGAACTTCTGATCGACCGGCTTCCTACCTTGTATCTCTGCCAGAACCTCTAACAAGGTGACGACAAATGAAACCCACTGTACAGGATCAAGAAATGGGGCAAACACGAGACCAAAGACAAAAGTTGTGTCAGCGGTAGCATCGGTGACTAAGGTGAAAGCTGAGGTGTTATGCCATGGCCCCAAAAATTTTTAAACCCTCAAAAAAAAAAAAAAAAAATCTTCAACTAATATATGATATAATATGAACTCGGTTTCGTTTCAATAAATGTTTATTCAATCATGTCGTAACGGGCGCCAACTACGGGAGGTGACGACTTTGCGTCAATCTTAGGCGACATAAATAAATGAAAAAGTGAATCCTTCTTTAGGCTCATTGAGGAATACGGCAGCTTCAATCTAACATATGGGATAATACCACAACTTCTGATGAGGAGGACGATACTGATGTCACTCTACACTCGAATCGACAGGGTACGTCAAATATGTCAGCTGTGGGTGTGAACTCCTCCGAAGCGTATTCCGTCGTAGATACGTCGGATTCATTCACTCCTGAGCAAACGACAATTTGTTATTGCCAATGATACTTGTATACTCTATCTCTTCTAGAACATCTAACAAGGCAACGACAAGGAAAACCAACTGTACAGGATCTAGAAATGGGACAAACACGAGACAAAAGACAAAAGTTGTGTCAGCGGCAGCATCGGTGACTAAGGTGAAAGTTGTTCCAACAGACATCAAATCCTCCTCAATGCCTATAGCAATAATTATGATGATGAGATCAACGGGGAAACAGTAACCAGCCGCAAAGAAGTTTTTGTTCTGCCCGCGGTATCGCATATTCCAGGAAGGAATATGCGGCCAGGAAGGTTAGTGGGAAGACAAAAGACGGAACTATTGACAAGTCCTATAGGGACCTTCAGGATCTTCACCAAAGGCGGCTTTATCAGCTGATAAAGAAGGAATTGGGAAGGCTCCCACACCTACATTCGAAACACGACTCTAAAGGAGCGACATCTCGATGGATGGCATCAGATGACCAGAGAGTAGACTTCATTGGCAAAGCTGGCCCTAATGGTAGGATCAAAGAAAGCCATTGGTCGATACTCAACCGTCATTTGAAGAACATCATCCTGAAGCGAGTTTTTGATCATGATCGGTTATAGTTCACTGGAGTTACAAAATGTAATTTGCATTAACGACCTTGAACCCCTTTGGGACCATACCGTACGGTATGGTCGATTCTTCTCCTCTCTTGGTATTGAGCAGGGATGGTCCGTGTGACGAATTTTTAGGTTTTCGACTGTCAAAAAGGTGTAAACGTCAAAAACGTCATATGCCTGTATAAAATGTAATAAATGTAGTAAACGTCATTTATTTCAATATTATCAGCATATGCAATTATTTTCAAGAATATGTATTATTTTTACATATATCTGACTATTCCTTACTAGAACTGATAAAAATTTCTAAATTTTTTTGATAAAAAAATTTTGAAATTTTATGTTAATTCGAGTAAAGCATGCGTAATTTCCAAATTGATTAATGGAAATAGTTATTTTGTCAAAAACCTAATGGATTTGGGTAGGTTTCCGACGTTTCTGACGTATGTATTGTACGTCAGAAATGTATGTAATTTACGTTACTGTTTCTGACAGGCCATCTCTGGTATTGAGGATCGTCAAGATACAGAACACTGCTCTTCATATAGGTAGATATCACAAGGTACACACCTTTAAGGAAAAACGGCGGTCTGGTGGTCAAATACGGCACGCCTTCTCTCATCGCAGAAGCAATCAGACGCAACTGAGTGTGAAGTTTGTGCAGATAAACCTGCTTCATTGTAGGGCTGCAGTGGCGGAGCTTCTCATTCACTTTTCATTGGAAAATGCCGGCATTGCTTTGATTCAGGAGTCATATATTGTAAAAATGTGGTAATTGGACTCAACGACAAAAACTACAGCTTCCACAGAGGATGAGGTAATATCGTGTATTGTTGCCAAGAAAAACACGAATCGAATTCCACTTTCATGTTACAGTAAATGTTATGTCACCACCGTAAGGTTAGAAAGAGGACAGCAACAGACGCTCGTTATTTCCTTTGTCTACTAACCCTACAATGACCGGATCAACCGAGTGAAGCAGCTTATTAGAATCAATAGGGAAGAGCTGGGGAAAATTACCGCTCACCATACACTAGATTTACGATTCAGTCGTCCCTTCCATTTTTACATATGGTTGGAGTCACTGAGAAAGAAAACGTTGCAGTCCAAAATAGTTTTTGTGCGAAGATCGGCACAATCCTTACATCCGGACCACCTAAAAACACTCCTCAGGATGCTCTGACAATATTTAGGATGAAGGATATAGGAACATGGCGAACTTCACACTACGGGTACTCAAATGTCCCAAACTTAATAGGAGATTATGAACTCTGTCACAATATAATCTTAAGTGACTATATTTCCCCACAACTTATTTTAAGGAATTTAAAATAACAATACCAAGAAAAGAGTGCGGGGCAGGTGAGCTTCCTCCTCCTGACGGTCTGTCGATATATACAGGATGTCTGTAATGATCACAATTAATTTAAAATAACAATACCAAGAAAAGATCACGATATATACAGATACTGTAAAGATCACAAACAATACAGTATACATCAGAAAACAAGGAACAATAATTATTATACGAATAATAATACTAAGGTACGCCACAACATTTATTTATACCCTTAGTTGTGTAGCTGTCTTCCGTTAGTTTCCTGCATTATTTACGGCCATACCTATCTGCTGATTTAAATGAAGTTGTTTTTCTCCATCCAATACTATTTACATATTTTAATCCTTTAAAGGTCTTTAGTGATTATAAATTACTAATCCCAGATGAATATGTTAAAGAGACATCTTTACATGTCTCTTGAAAAGGCATTGACGACAGAACACCAATTACTATGCATATTAGAAGAAATTAATTTTTCACTTGACTGTGTTCTGACGCTAACGCATTTTTGTTTGATGTACACACATGAATAATTCAAAACAGGAACTAAATTCTTATTTTGCGCCGACACAAAATTTAAATAATCAATTATAGGATTAAATCCATACAAAACAAAGGCATCACATCTAAATGCAGTCAACTAACTAATTGATATAACACGACAAGGATATTCTAGGTAAACCCCATATAACAACGAAAGCTATTATTTGTGTTACTTTTAATTGGAAAGTTTTATTTTTTTTTTCAATTCTCTCCCCTTCAAGTTTTCACTAACTTTCTGCCTTACTTCTTGCTGGGAAATCTTAAAGCGCTTTAAGCAGCACTTAAAATTTAGTTAATATTTAATGCCAACAGTACTTTAACTTAGCCTTGAAATGGCAGCTAAAAAGCTGTTAAAGAAGTACTGAATATCAAAGTAGAAACTACGCTGTTGGCCTTCTCGCCTGGCTGACTACCTTTTGAGTTTGTCGTGGCTATGAAAGTCAAGAGAAGAAAGAAAAATATTACCTTGAAATGAACGAAAAATGTCATAAATGCGTTGTTGTTGCTGCTGCTGTTGTTCATTGTTGTGTTTACAAAAAATTTAAATATTCACCTATATTTTTTGCAGAAATAGATGTAAGTGAGATGTTATAGAAAATGAAATCTTATGAGCGAAAACGTGGGGTTGCAAAAATGGAGAAATTGTAGAATATAATGTGGCTATTCAAATTTAAAGAAAAAGTCTGTAATAGAACTTTGTCGAATAACGGATATATCTGGTTTTGAATTATATATATGCAAAACTGAAAATTATGATATTTACATATTTAAAACCAGTGAGCGGAGCAGTATAGTTGGACGGGGCCGACCATATGATACCCTACACAACTTCCACGACATTTTAACTTTCTGTGGTTCTATATTCTGAGCTTGGGCAATATTTCGCGATATTTGCACTATTTTGATCGACTAGATGTCAACATATCCAGTACAGCCCTTCCAATATTCAAGATTTGCTTCACCGTGGGTTGTGTTGTGATGTTCGGCTTTCAATTGTGGCCTATAGATCGACTCGAAAAAACACAATAAAAAAAGTTTTCGGTCCATTGCATCCCTATATTATAATCTGACCATCACCGAAAATTATAGGCGTTGTCCTTGCCCATAACTGGAATCTCATGGAACATTTCAAAGCAATCAGCGCTATATTTCCAACCTCCCGTGTAGTAATGGGTTACTAAATAATATCTGAATACGTAAGCACCTCCAAATATTTATGTGTAACTCCCACATCCGAGCACATACGAACATATAATTGGTATCTATTTAAAGGTCAACCACTCCTCTTGGATACACTATCAACTTCTCGGCGTTATGTCCTTCAGGAGTAAATATATACACTATAGAATACATTTTTTTTTACTTTTTCACACAAAAATCAGGGTCCATTTCACCCGCTATATATTTACCGATCCTTATCAATATAGACCCGATCTGGCCAGATCCCCTTCTCCATGTAAAAATTCGTGATGTTTGGGCCATAATTTCAGCCTCTGGACCGACCAGAAAAAATTAAGTATTTGGTCCATTTTATCCCCTAAATATTAACCTATCTTTACCAAAAAACAATAGAGGTCTCCATTGGACCGAACCCATCCTATTCGTGAAGATTGGTCCATAATTGTGGCCTGTATCGTGTTTACAAGTTATAGTGGACAGACGGATGGACACACATATTAGTCGAGATATGACGATCGGTATACTTAAAGGTGGGTCTAGGACCAATATTTTGCGGCATTACAAACTCTTGTGGCTGCACAAAGCCATAATACCCTGATAACATAGTTGTGTAGGGTATAAAAACTAGTCTAAAATCCTCCGAATCTATACCCCGAAAAGTGGTCTGATCTGAATTGATTTAATAACATTGAAGAAACTCGAAACAACAAGATTTACAATAAAGTTGACTACTCCTTGTTTAGGAACTACTTCCAGCTTATGATCTGAGTCCATCAACTTGGGCAAGCGTGGGTAATGATCTTAAGCCTTCAGTGTTCGCTTAAACAAATTAAAGTCGGGGGGTCCGGACTCGGAGTGTAGCTGATTTTATTTAAATTAGATTGAGCTTAGGTACTACTTATGAGAAGCGAGATCCTCGTCTAGTATTGGTTGTGAAATAATGTAGTAGATTCAGAGATGTAGTTTTTGGTAGGGGAGAGGGGGGCATCTTTGAAAACTTTGTAACTTTCTATAAAAACGAAATTTGAAATATTTATTTACTAATGGTTGGATTATATCATGGTTCAAAAAATAATAACAAGTGCAAAATGCGTTAAGTTCGGTCAGGCCGAAATTTGATACCCTCCACCATAGGTACCAAAATAATTGTCGTTGTCGTTTTTGAAATTTGGCACAGCTCATTTGTATGGCCCAAGGACGATCCTATTGAAATTGGGAAAAATCGGTTCAGATTTAGAGATAGCTCCCATATATATTTTCGTCCGATTTAAGGTAAATTGTGCACTAAAGACCCTATATATCTGTCGATTTGCACGAAATTTAGTATAACGTACCGAAATGAACCTAGAACGATGTCTGCCAAGTTTCGTGAAAATCGGTCCAGATTTATATATAGCTCCCATATATAGTTTCGTCCGATTTCATGTAAATGGTGCACCAAAGTCCCTATATATCCTTCGATTTGCACGAAATTTGGCATAACGTACTGAATTGAGCCTAGAGTGATGTCCGCCAAGTTTCGAGAAAATCGGTCCAGATTTAGATATAGCTCCCATATATAGTTTCGTCTTGATTTCATGTAAATGGTGCACCAAAGTCCCTATATATCCTTCGATTTGCACGAAATTTGGCATAACGTACTGAATTGAGCCTAGAGTGATGTCCAAAGTTTCGAGAAATCGGTCCAGATTTAGATATAGCTCCCATATATAGTTTCGTTTGATTTCATGTAAATGGTGCACCAAAGTCCCTATATATCCTTCGATTTGCACGAAATTTGGCCTAACGTACTGAACTGAGCCTAGAGTGATGTCCGCCAAGTTTCGAGAAAATCGGTCCAGATTTAGATGTAGCTCCCATATATAGATTCGTCCGATTTCATGTAAATGGTGCCCCAAAGGCCCTATATAATTTCGATTTGCACCAAACGTGGCATATCGTACTGAATTGAGCCTAGAGTGATGACTGCCAATTTTCGAGAAAATCGGTCCAGATTTCTGTATAGCTCCCATATATAGTTTCTTCCGATCTTTCTATCTTTCGATATGCACGAAATTTGGCATAGCGTACTGAATTTAGTCCAGAATGATGTGTGACAAGTTTCGTGAAAATCGGTTGAGATGTAATTGACACACCAAGGAATCAATAGGATAGGAACAAAACGTACTGAAATTATTATAATACCATAGACAGACGACAGCCTTAATTTGCATTAAAAATTTCTTAATTTGAATTAATATTTACCCCTGACAGACGAGAGTGTCTGCATTTACGAAACAGTTTTTTTGTTTCAAAGCAATTGTTTGTCTGTGTGTAGGAAGAAAATATTTACATTTGCTTCGATATTTTTCGGGATTAAATCTTAAGGAAATAGATACATGACATAAAGAAGGAATAGCAACTATGATCTTAGCAAAACAGCTCCCAATTTAAGAAATGGTTGAAATTTGCCTTCATTTCTTATTTTTATTTTCATAAATATAAATTTATTTGACAAGAAACAATTAATTTTCGACAGCATTGCCATATTGAAATTGCCTAATTCAGTATAAATTCAGTTTGATTTTGTACATTAACAGCACATAAAAATGAGGATAATGTACAAGTTAATTTGAATTAAGGCTGTTAATGCAAATTAAGGCTGTCGTCTGTCTAGGCTATAACCTAACCTGTGACAGGTTTCGTTGGAATCGGTTCATATTTGGATATAGCTTCCATATATATTTTCGTCCGATTTGAAGTAAATGGTGCATCAAACTCCTCATGTTTGTCAGATTGTCTGAAATATTGCTGAATGTACAAAATTGAGCATAGAATTACGTAGATCTAGGTAGATTCACATTTAGATATATATCACATATTGTATTTCATCCATTTTCATGTTAATAGTCCTGTTTAATATACCCATAGTGGTGAAAGGTATCATATAGTCGGCCCCGTCCGACTTTACTACTTTCCTTACTGGCTATTACTATGTCGCCAGGGTGTTATAGCTTTGTGCAGCCTCAAGTGTTTATAACCCCGCGAAATATTGGTCTTAGATTTGATGAAGATCGGTAAATGTCAACCAAGTCAAATGGGCCCAGACCTTGGCGTGAAAAATTACAACACTTGTATTCTATGGCGAATATATTTACTCCTAGACCCGTGAAGTTGATCGTATATCCATGAGGAGCTGCTGACCTTTAAATTGATACAAATTACATTATTGTATGTACTCGGATGTATGAATTGTACGTAAATATTTAAAGGTGTATGTGTATTATTATATTGTATATTATTACTATTTCCACACTAGAATTCAAAAATGTCGCACTGCACGCTTTGAAATTTTGCATTAGGTTCCGGTTATGTTCAAGGACAACGCCTATAATTTTTGGTGATGTTGAGATGATATTTAGGTGATGCAATGAACCGAAAACTTTATTTTTGTCAGATTTTCTAATCACTCTAGAGGCCATTATTATATGCAGAACATCTCAATTTTCAATTTTACACAGTAAACGTGCAACATTTGGATCAGCTAATTAATTCGGGAACTATGGTCGCAGGGTCAAATAATTTAAAACAAATTTTATACAAACACATCTAAACAATTATTTTAATTGTGGCCAATTTGACTGTATTTTTAGCAAAAAAGAGACAAAATATACATATCGACCAGGATTAAATATGGATAAAATTTAAGTTAATGGGTTTAATGGTCCTCCTTACTATATTATTCAAAGAAGAAGTAAATTATTCGATATTAAATAGAGAATAGTTTCTAGCCATTCCTACAATAACACAATTTATTATTCAATCGTATCTCGAAAAAGAATTCTCATCTAACCCTCACGCATCCTTAGACCATTCATTGTAAAACTTTCAGCCTGAAATGATATCATGTGATAATAATAATGTGAATAACAACAGCACCAACTGACAGACATGGCATGAGAAAGGTGACTGCGTTCGTGCGAAAGGAAAAACGATATAAATTATAAGAAATTTACTAACAAGTTTTTAATGTTGCGATAAAATTGTTTTGTGACAGTATTCTTTTACATAAGGTATGTTATCTCACTCTCTCTCTCTCTGTCTCTCTCTCCCTATCTCTGTCTAATGGTGTGATGTGGGAATGAGTAAGTTTTCCCTATCTTAGCAGTTGGAGTTACATCTTTAAAAAGGAAAACATAGTTGTGGAGTTAATAATTTTGTATAAATTCTGGGAAATATGTTAAAATTCTTACAAAAAGAGATATGTTAATGCTATCTTGTGACAGAGAAAGTGACATTTTCTCAAATGAAAAGGGTAAGTTGAAATAAGTTTTATGTTTTTTCGTTTTCAAATTGATAACGGTATATACCTGGAACAATAGTTTGCAAATAAATAATCTACTTTGGGTACGGAGGTGAGGAGTTAGTTTAGTATTTACGAAATGTATCTGTGATATATATAATCGATACTACTTCACGTGACCCGAAAGTAGGAAGTGGTAAGCCTTTAAATCACAAAATCTTGGAAGCATTTTTGAAGACAAATAATGGTTTTGTTGCTTATGTCTTGTTGAATGTAAACGCTATATAGAGATACGCTATCCAACCTTGACATTAAAAAATCATTAGGCATTTTTTGATTCATCTTAACTTTTAATCCAACCTGATTTTCGAAAAGATAAATGTTCAACGATCCCGCCAGACCATAAACCGCACCGAACAGCCACACGTTGAAGATGGAGAGGCTTTTCAGTAATAACTATTTTATTTTTCGAGTCCCAGATGGGAAAATATTGCTTATTGGCGCAATCACGGGGATAAATTCATAAATTTGCCTCATAAGTCATAAAACGTCCCAAAAAAAGTTTCAGTTTTTATAGGGAATTTTTATACCCTTCGTCACAGTGTGGTACAGGGTATTTTGTCTTTCAGCATATTTTTGTTAAATGCAAAGAGAAAAAAGATTGATAATAACCGCATTTTCCGGGTTCTTATGGAGCGAAAAATATATTTCGTACACATTTTCTATGTCAGTTTAAGTTTTGATACAGCCCCGATATAAAGGCCTTTATTTGTTTTGATGGTCCAAGACTCATTTCCCAATTGGGTTAATTCTTTACATAAATCAAAATAGGTCCATGTATTGGAATATAACCCACATAGAAAGTCTGTCAATTTTAGCTACTTTTTTGGTCAAGTGTCCGTAGCTTGACCTTCCGCGCTTTTTCATGGATACAAAACTTATTTACGGAAAATTGTTAACATTCAACATAATGGTTCCGCTCACGTATTTATTCTAGCCTCATTTTCCAAGCGATGTGGCTGTAAGAACGCATTTCGGAGGATAACATGTCAAAACATTTTTACATAACCTAAAACAGAAGTCCCGCCTCAATTTCGGTATGCTGAATGTTTTAGCCAAATTTTACAATGCGGATCAAGCAAACAAGAAAGAGGGACTACTATGGCACAGCACCCGTATAAATGTTCCAATCGAGTTTAGGCCTTTTCAACACGTTGGTGTTTTCCTTGACCATAACTGGAACCTCGTGGAACAATGCGGATCAAGCAAACAAAAAAGAGGGACTAATGTGGCACAGTCCCCGTATAAATGTTCCAATCGAGTTTAGGCATTTTTAACGCGATGGTGTTGTCCTTGACCATAACTGGAACCTTGTGGAACATTTCAAAGTGTGGTAATGGGTTACTAAATAATATCTCAATAATAAGCATCTGTAAATATTTAAGTGTAACTCCCACATTCGAAGTCATACGACAGTATAATTGGTATCAATTTAAAGGTTAACCACTCCTCTTGGATATACTACCACCTTCTCGGGTCTATGTCCTTCAGGAGTAAATATAAACGCTATAGAATACACATGTAGTCATTTTTTACACTAAAGTCAGGGTCCAATTGACCCGTTAAATATTGACCGATTTTTATCAAAACATATGCAAATTAAACGATGTTTGAGCTATAATTGCGGCCTCTATAGCGACCAGAAAAACCGACAAAAATAAAGTATTTGGTCCATTTCATATCCTAAATATAATTCGATCTTTACAAAAAACAATATGGTATTCATTGGCCAGAACCAATGCACAAAATTTCGTGAAGATTGGTCCATAACTGTGGCCTGCATCATGTTTATAAATTATAATGGACAGACGGACGAACATGTTTGGATCTAAATTAAAGCTGGGTCTAGGAACAATATTTCCCGGCGGTACAAACATAAATAAATCTAAAATATCCAGACAACATATTTGTGTAGGGTATACAAATTACAAGTCTCTAACATAATGTATGCTCATTTGCCAGCCGGTTGAAAATTGTCTACAATGAGTGGGGTTCCCTTAAATAGATCTTCTCTAAAAAAAATACCTTTAACAGACATAAAATAAAAAGCAATAGAAAACCATCAACAACTCTACTCCACACTGAACCAGTAAGGAAAGTAGTAAAGTCGGACCGACTATATGATACCCTTCACCACTTTGGGTATATTCAACAGATGAATCATAACAGACGTCGAATTTTTGAAGGTCCATTAACATGAAAATGGATCCATAAACATGTCATTCTGCAACCTACACTAAATTTTTCATTTGGTCAGATATAGGGTTGCTTCTGGTGAAGGTCTTTGATACGCCTTTTACACAAAATCTGACGAAACAATATATAGGAGCTATATCTAAATCTAAATTGATTTCAACTAAACTTGTCACAAGTTTTGTTATAGTAACTTAAGTACGTAGTGCAAAATTTTGGGCCGATTGGACCCACCTTAACGAAGCATTTATATCCAACTTCTAGGTTATACTAACTTCAGTACGTTGTGCAAAATTTGTGTCAATTATGTGTAAAATCGGACGAAAATATACTAGTAGAAGCTATATCAAAATCTGAACCGATTTCAATGAGACTAGTCAGTGATTAACTTATATTAACTACAGTTCATTGTACCAAATTGTGTGGCAATCAGAAAAACTTTGGGTCTTCAGTGCACAATTGGGAGCTGTATCTAAATCTGAACCGATTTTCACGAAACTTAACACACATAATTCTAGACCTAACTCACTACGCTATACCACATTTCGTGCAAATCGAAAAATATATAGGGACTGTGGTGCAACATTTACATTAAATCGGACGAAACTATATATGGGAGCTATATCTAAATGTGGACCGATTTTCACGAAATTTAACACACATCATTCTAGACCTAAGTCAGTACGCTGTGCAAAATTTCGTACAAATAGAAATATATATAGGGTATTTGGTGGACCATTTACATTAAGTCGGACGAAAATATATATGGGCGCTATATGTAAAGCTGGACCGATTTTCAGGAAACATAACAAACATCATTGTAGACCTAATTCAATACGCTGTACCAAATTTCGTGCAAATCGAAAGATATGTAGGGTATTTGGTGGTTCATTTACATTAAATCGGATGAAAATATATATGTGGGCTATATCTAAACACACATCATTCTAGACCTAATTCATTATGCTGTGCCAAATTTCAAATCTGTGCCAAATTGCAAATCGAAAGATATTTGGGGACTTTAGTGCACCATTTACCTTAAATCGGGCGAAAATATATATGGGAGCTATATCTAAATCTGAACCGATTTTCACGAAACTTAGCACACATCATTCTAGGCTTAATTTAGTACGCTGTATCAAATTTCGTGCAAATCTAAAGATATTAAGGGACTTTGGTACACCATTTACCTTAAATCGGATGAAAATATATATGGGAGCTATATGTAAATCTGAACCGATTTTCCCAATTTCAATAGGCTTCGTCCTTGGGCCAAATGAATGAGCTGTGCCAAATTTGATCCAATTCGAATAATAAATGCGACCTGTACTTTGTTCACAATTTAACATGGACAGACAGACAGACGGACGGACAGAATAAGCCCTTTTACCCTTATATACACACATACGGATTTAAACCTTACTTAAATGGCTGACCTTCTATTCTTTGTACCAAAAATACTTAGCTTCAGTATATACGGATTACTTTAAGGATTTCTACACCTATAAAAAACGCGCTTTTTGTGTTTTTTACTGAAATATGGGATTGCTTTTGCTTGATATTTATCTAAATATTATTTTAATATTTCACATATCTACCAAACGTTTGCCACATTACCTTTGACATCTTTAACGGCATAAATTAAATTAATATTTACATTTGAAATAAAAACAATATAAGTGTCTATGTGGCTTGATGATGTATATATAAAATGTGAATAAAGCAGCAGAAACATAGAACGTAGAAAAATACGCTGTTACATTAATTAAATGGCTTTTTCGCTGGAACTTATTTTTGATTAAGCACATTGTGCAGAAAAGTCAGTGTGAGGAAAAAATTCAAATGGTAATACAAACGTAAATGTTAATTAAGTGAAAAATATGTTGGCACATGAGACAAATGCTATGCATAGAAAAACATTTCGTTTCTTAAAATAAATAAATGGAAAAGTAAACAAATGGTTTATTTTTAGAGAAAATAAATTGTGATCTAACTAAATTAAAATAGTGGGTTATAATCAGTACCACATAGTCTTAGATTTATACCCTTCACCACTCTGTGGTACAGGGTATTATGTCTTTGTGCAGGGTATTATGTCTTTCCGCAGTCACTTACACGACTTTCAGGGGCAAAATCAAATTTTAAATCTTAAAGAAATCGAAAACAACTACATTTTTACAATTCTTCCATAGTACTTTTTTATAGAACTTTAGGAGTACTATCAGTGTTAAAAAAATAAGAGCCTCAAGTTTTCAACTTTTGAAAAAAGCCACAAAAGAGCGGTCACTCACGCAACAAATATACATGACTTTAGACAATTTTCGGTATTTTGGGGTTCTTGATCGCGTTTTTCAACCAAAATCTTTGTAATTTGGTTTTTTTGTAGTCGTATATGGTAACAAACCTCCCTCCCAAAAATTATTAATATTCGCTCCCTTTTAGAGGTAGTCCCATTATAACCCCCTTTTTATACCATTCACCACACTGTGGTACAGGGTATTATGTCTTTGTACATATGTTTGTAACATGCAAATGGAAACGAGATAGACACATGGTTCCTTTTGAAAATATGCATAGAATCACCTTCTAAGCCGATTTACGCATGTCCGTCTGCCCGTCCGTCCATGTATTTTTGTGAGCAAAGTACATGTCGCATTTATGATCTGAATTGGATAAATAGGACGAACCCTATTGGAATTGGGAAAATCGGTTCAGATTTAGATATAGCTTCCATATATATTTTCGTACGATTTAATGTAAATGGTGTACCAATGTCCCTATATATCTTTGGATTTGCATGAAATTTGGCACAACGTACTGAATTAGGTCTAGAATGATGTGTGTTAAGTTTCCTGAAAATCGGTCCAGATTTAGATATAGCTTCCATATATAGTTTCGCCCGATTTTCGGTAAATGGTGCACCAAAGTCCCTGAAAATCATTCGATTTGCACGAAATTTGGCATAGCGTACTGAATTAGGTATCAAATGATGTGTGGTAAGTTTCGCGCAAGTAGGTCCAGATTTAGATATAGCTCCCATAAATATTTTCATCCGATTTCGTCCGATGTGTGTTAATTTTCCTAAATATCGGTCCCGATTTAGATATAGCTTCCATATATATTTTCGTCCGATTTAAAGTAAATGGTGTACCAAAGTCCCTATATATCTTTCGATTTGCACGAAATTTGGCATAGCGTAATAAATTAGGTGTAGAATGATGTGTGTAAAGTTTCCTGAATATCGGTCCAGATTAAAATATAGCTTCCATATATATTTTCCTTCAATGTAATGTAAATGGTCCACCAAAGATCCTTAATATCTTTAGATTTGCACGAAATTTGGTACAGCGTAATGAATTAGGCCTAAAATGATGTGTGTTAAGTTTCCTGAAAATCGGTCCAGATTTAGATATAGCTTCCACATATAGTTTCGCCCGATTTTAGGTAAATGGTGCTCCAAAGTCCCTGAAAATCATTCGATTTGCACGAAATTTGGCACAGCGTAATGAATTAGGTCTAAAATAATGTGTGTAAAGTTTCCTGAAAATCGGTCCAGATTTAGATATAGCTCCCATTTATATTTTCGTCCGATTTTAGGTATATAGTGCACGAAAGTCCCTATATATCCTTCGATTTGCATGAAATTTGGCATAGCGTACCAAATTCGGTCTAGAACGATGTGTGTTAAATTTCGTGAAGATCGGTCCAGATTTATATATAGCTCACATATATATTTTCGACCGATTTTATGTAAATGGTGCACCAAAGTCCCAACATATGCGTGGATTTGCACGAAATGTGGCATAGCGTACTGAATTGAGTCTGAAATGATGATTTGTAAGATTCGAAAAAATCGGTTTATATTTCGATATAGCTCTAACATATGCATATGTATTCGTCCGATTTTACCAAACTCCTAATGTTTTATCGGTTAACAAGTACATTTGCACAACATATCAAATTCACACTTGAATGACGTTATTGCGTTTTGTTGAAATTGGTGCAGATGCAGCCCTAGCATCCATATGTATTTCGAACGGATGCCTTATTGAAATTAAATTTTTAACAGTGTGAATACCGAATAGCGTGTATCAAATTTGCTATAAATCGTTATCCATAAATTTGTCCCATGGTACGCAGACGAATCTAAATCTGCCCGAATGAAATTAAATTTATCATAGGATGCAGAAAGGCATGAGCGTGTTCCTTCGAGGGAACAATGACATGCAATCGTTAGAATACGTATGTACAACATACGCAAACTGGTGAAGGATATCATATAGTCTGCCCAGTCAGACTTTTCTACTTTCCTTACTGTTTTTTCTTTTTTCTTCTCAAATTTTTAACAATGGTTACGTTAAATAATTTTGTTCAATTTAAAAAATTCCATTAAAATCATTAATAATATTTTAATTTCATTTTACAGATTATCTTGCTTAAATATCTTTTTTCATTTAATTTTAATATATTTTTCATTTAAAATTCACGCACGACGTGAAATCAATCGACTGTGTGTGGCAATTCTGCACCGGCCGTTTTTTATTTAAATTAAAAAAAATGCCGGTCTCTTCATTGAATTAAGTCCGTAAAGTCCTTAAGTCAGCAGGTCTTTATCCAAACTTAATTAACGGACACGTTAATGTCACAACAATTATGTGGAACGAAACGAACACATAATGACATGATGGAATTGTTGTTGCTGTTGTTGCATTTTTTTAATGAATGTATATTGAAATCTCAGCTGGTTGGATTTAAAGGGACCAGGAATGTGTTGCTGGTCACTGAAATGATATTATTAATCTGAACAACTTGACAACAGTGATAATACCATGAATGCCAGTCACTCACAGAATAAATTTAAATTTTGTGTGTGAGTGTGTGTGTGGATTTTTTCGGATAACAGCTGATTGAAGGATGTAGCAGGTTATGTGATATATTCATCAAGGGTTTTTTTAATTAATAAAACTGACGATAGTAGCGAGAAATATTAATGTGGATTAAGAAAAAGTGTTGAACTTATGTGGAATATACCACTCATATACGAAATATATAGGGTCTTCTGACACTAGAACAACTTTCCTGCCTACTGTTAAACATGTGGATTGTTTTCTAGTCATAAAGAACTGAACAAAGTCTTTAAGTTCAAGGAGATCTATTAAAGTTATTCTGCATGTTATATAGGAGCTGTAATAGGTGCTCTAGGAATAGAAAAACCTTAGAACATCTTCTAGCTATAGGAAATCTAAAGAAGATCACCTAGAAATATAATAACCGTAGAAGGTATTCTGTCTAAAGAAAAGCTGCATACTGTCTTCAAACTATAGAAGTGATATTTATGGTCTTCTGTCAGAAGAAGACATGCGGGTGGTCATCTAGCCTTAGAGTAATAAGGAATTCTGGTTATAGCAAGTGAAACCAGTAAGGAAAGTAGTAAAGTCGGACGGGGCCGACAATGTGATACCCTTCACCACTTTGGGTATATTAAACACCTGATGATATTTATCTAAATGTGAATCTACCTAGATCTATCCATAAACATATCATTCGTTTGTTACAATGGGACAAAAATAAATCGACTTTAAACGAGAGCTATATCTAAATATCAACCGATTTTTACGAAACTTGGCACTTATAATTCTGGACTAAATTTACATTAAATCGGACGAAAATATATATGGAGCTATATCTAAACCTTGATCGATTTTCACGAAACTTGACCGACATCACTCTAGGCTCGATTCAGTACATTATGCCAAATTTCGTGGAAATCAAAAGATATATAGGGGCTTTGGTGCACCATTTACATCAAATCGGACGAAACTATATATGGGAGCTATATCTAAATGTGGACCGATTTTCTCGAAACTTGGCAGACATCACTCTAAGCTCAATTCAGTACGTTGCGCCGAATTCGGTGCAAATGGAAAGATATATAAGGACTTTGGTGCACCATTTATATCAAATCGGACGAAACTATATATGGGAGCTATATCTAAATCAGGACCGATTTTCACGAAACTTGGCAGACATTATTCTAGGCTCAATTCAGTACGTTATGCCAAATTTCGTGCAAATCGAAAGATATATAGGGACATTGGGGCACCATTTACATTAAATCGGACGAAACTATATATGGGAGCTATATCTAAATCTGGACCGATTTTCTCGAAACTTGGCAAACATAATTCTAGGCTCAATTCAGTACGATATACCACATTTCGTGCAAATCGAAGGATATGTAGGGACTTTGGTACACCATTTACATGAAATCGGACGAAACTATATATGACAGCTATATCTAAATGTGGACCGATTTTCTCGAAACTTTGCAGACATTACTCTAGGCTCAATTCAGTACGTTATGCCAAATTTCTTGCAAATCGAAAGATATATAGGGACTTTGGTGCACAATTTACATGAATTCGGTCGAAACTATACATGGGAGCAATATATAAATCTGGACCGATTTTCTCGAAACTTGGCACACATCATTCTAGGCTCAATTCAGTACGTTATGTCAAATTTCGTGCAAATCGAAACATATATAGGAACTTTGGTGCACCATTTACATGAAATCGGACGAAACTATATATGGGAGCTATATCTTAATCTGGACCGATTTTCACGAAACTTGGCAGACATCACTCTTGGCTCAATTCAGTACGTTATGTCAAATTTCGTACAAATCGAAAGATATATAGGGACTTTGATGCACCACTTACATGAAATCAGCCGAAACTATATATGGGAGCTATATATAAATCTGGACCGATTTTCTCGAAACTTAGCACACATCATTCTAGGCCCAATTCAGTACGTTATACCAAATTTCGTGCAAATCGAAAGAGATTTCAATGGGGTTCGTCCTTGGGCCAAACAAATGAGCTGTGCCAAATTTCATCCAATTCGGATCATAAATGCGACCTGTACTTTGCTCACAATAATACATGGACAGACAGACGGACGGACATGCCAAATACGACCACAAAATGCCATATTACATCGAATTCGTTTGAAAAACACTCTCAAAATATTGAAAATTTAGGGGTATCGTTATGTGGGGGCTACCAGAAAAAGTGGACCTAAATTTATAATTTTTAGTGCGACGATTTGGAACCCAAAACGACTGCAAAGTGTCAAATTCAATCGAATTCGATAGAAAACCCCTTCAAGAACCCCATAATACCCAAATACCGACATTTTGGTGGGTACCTTATAGGAACACATTGTTCAGCAAAAATCTGTAGACAATCGCGCTCAAGAACCCCAAAATATTAATTTTGGGGGTACCATTATATGGTGGCAATGCCTAAACGGGAACCGCTATAGCTCATCTTCGAATTTGACCTACCGGCATACAAAAGACAACTCTATGCTAAAATCTTGGCGATATATCTCAATTCGTTTAGACGGACATGTTTAAATCGTTTACGCTGATCAAGAATATATATAATTTATAGGGTCATAAATAATTATTTTGATGATTATTGTGATGAAACCAGAAAGGAAATAGTAAAGTCGGACTGGGCCGACTATATCGTACCCTGCACCACTTTGGGTATATTCTACATATGTATCCTACCACATGTGGCATTTTCGAAGGATCATTGACATGAAATTGAACGAAGTTAAATATGTGTTCTTTATCTATACGTGAACCGACTAACATGCCATTAGTCTCAATCAGATACCCCTCCGAAATATATATGGAAGTTATGTCAGCATTTGCACCAATTTCAATAAAACGCAATAACATCATTCTAGTCTTCAATAAAACGCAATAACATCATTCCAGTCTTAAGTTGATACGTTTTGCAAAATTTCGTGTAAATCGAAAGATATTTAGGAATTATAGTGCACCGTTTACCTTAAATCGGACGAAAATATTTTTGGGAGCTATATCTAAATCTGAAGCGATTTTCACGGAATTTTGCACACTTCATTGTAGACTTAATTCAGTACGCTATGCATATGGGAAATATATGGGAGCCTATATCTAAATCTAAACCGATTTTTCCCAATTTCAATAGGGTTCTAGCCAAATAAATGACCTTTGTCAAATTTCATCCAATTCCGATCATAAATGCGACCTGTACTTTGTTTACAATTAAACATCTACAGACAGACAGGCGGACGGACGGACATGCATAAGTCGACTTAGAACGTGCTTCTATGCATATTTTCAAAAGGAACCATGCACAAAGACATAATACCCTGTACCACAGTGTGGGTATAAATATATATATATATATATAGCTATATCTATGTCTGAATCGCTTTCAATAAAATATGGCACAGATTTTTCTTGGCTCAATGTAATACGCCATGTACAATTTGGGGTAGATCGTAAGAAATATAGTGGGATAGTGCACCATTTACTTAAATTCGCACGAGAATATATATGGGAGCTATATTTTAATCTTAACCGATTTTCACGAAACCTAACACACATCATTCTAGGTTATATTTAGTACGATATGGTCAATTTCGTGTAAATCGGAAAAAATATATTAGAGAATGCCGTTGTATGGGTTGAGGGCTACCTTGATTCTTAGGACTATCTTGAAAACATGAACCAATACAACCCATTCGCAATACCAAACATCCAAGGACTACAATGTCTGCGCAAAATATCAGAGCTCTATCTTTAGTATTGTGATCTCTATCGTGATTTCAACAAATAGACAGACAGGATATTTTCTACTCAATGAGATTTGATCTAATTGTCTTTGAAAACGTGCACAAAAGCGTCAAAACGGCGAATTATGGTGGTAGCGCTTTATGGGGTCCATCGTAAGAAGTATATAAATAGTTTACGATTTATTAATTAGTAAAAACCAATATTACGATTGACACTGCCATATATATTACAACTGATCAGGTTGAAAAAAAAAACAAGTGAAAAAGCGTTAAGATCGGCCGGGCCGAACTTTGGATACCCTCCACCATAGATATACTGACAGGTACTTGAAATGAAAATATAGGGAAAAAACAAAAAGTGGACTCATACCGACATTTCAACAAACCGGTTATGTAAACCATGATACAAATTTCAGAATTTTTTAAATAGCCATAACCTCAGCCTTTGGCTAATGAGGGTGTATACACAATGAGGGTGTATACACTTTGACACGGTGAAAATGAGCCTCATCGAAATATTGGTTCTAGACTCCATGTTTCTGTGGACCAAATTTGTTTCAAAAAATTTTGATCTCATCCAAACTTTATTTTATTATTTCTTCCAAACTTAGTTCAAGTTCGAAGATGGGGAATATCGGTCCACTCCATCTGGTACCTC
>NW_026884718.1:0-5914 GCF_032173495.1 Musca vetustissima
TATGAGTGTTAAATTATTTATATTCGCCATTCATTATACGCCCCAAAGTTGTTGAACAAACAAAGTATTTATACCCTACACAACTATGTTGTCAGGGTATTATAGCTTTGTGCAGCCCCAAAAGTTTGTAACGCCGCGAAATATTGGTCCTAGACCCACCTTTAAATATACCTGATCTCACATATCTCGACTTGCTGAGTCGATCTAGACATGTGAGTCCGTCCGTCCGTCTGTCCATTATAATTTGTAAACACTATACATGCCACAGTTATGGACCAATCTTCACGAAATTTGGCATGTAGGATGGGTTCTGGCCAATGAAGACCCCTATTGTTTTTGGGAAAGATCGGTTAATATTTAGGGGATGAAATGGACCAAATACTAAATTTTTGTCGGTTTTTCTGGTCGCTCCACCGGCCGCAATAATGGCCCGAACATCGTGAAATTTTGCATGGAGAAGGGAGTCGGGCCAAAGAATAAGCATGCCTGTTTTGATAAAGATCGGTCAATATTTAGCGGGTCAAATGGACCCTGACTTTTGTGTGAAAAATGACAAAATTTGTATTCTATGGTATATATATTTACTCCTGAAGGACATAAAGCCGTGAAGTTGATATTATATCCAAGAGGAGTGGTTGACCTTTAAATTAAGACCAATTATATTGTTGCATGTGCTCTGATGTGGGAGTTACACCTAAATATTTACAGGTATCTCCGTATTTGTATGTTATTTAGTAACCCATTATCACTCTAGAGAGCCGAACATAGCGCTGATCGCTTTGAAATGTTTCATGAGGTTCCAGTTATGGTCAAGGACAACGCCTATAATTTTCGGTGATGATCAGATAATAATTTTGGAATGAATTGGACCGAAAACTTAATTTGTATACCCTACACAACTATGTTGTCAGGGTATTATAGCTTTGTGCAACCCCAAATGTTTGTAACGCCGCGAAATATTGGTCCTAGACCCACCTTTAAGTATACCGATCGTCATATCTCGACTAGCTGAGTCGATCTAGACATGTGTGTCCGTCCGTCCGTCTGTCCATTATAATTTGTAAACACGATACAGGCCACAGTTATGGACCAATCTTCACGAAATTTTGTATGTAGGATGGGTTCTGGCCAATGAAGACCCCTATTGTTTTTGGAAAAGATCGATTAATATTTAGGGGATGAAATGGACCAAAAACATTATTTTTGTCGGTTTTTATGGTCGCTCCAAAGGCCGCAATTATGGCCCAAACACCGCGAATTTTTGCACGGAGAAGGGGATCGGGCCAGAGAATAAGCGTGCATGTTTTGATAAAGATCGGTCAATATTTAGTGGGTCAAATGGACCCTGACTTTTGTGTGAAAAATGACAAAATTTGTATTCTATGGTATATATATTTACTCCTGGAGGATGTAGACCCGAGGAGTTGATAGCATATCCAAGAGGAGTGGTTGGCCTTTAAATTGATACCAAATATAGTGATGTATCTACTCAGATGTTGGAGTTACAGTCAAATATTTACAGGTGCTTACGTATTTAGATATTATTTAGTAACCCATTACCACATTAGAGGGGGAAATATCGCGCTGATGGCTTTAAAATTTTTCATGAAGTTCCAGTTATGGTCACGAACAACGCCTACAATTTTCGGTGATGATCAGATTAAAATTTTGGGATGAAATGGACCGAAAACTTAATTTTTTTGTGTGTTTTCGAGCCGAGTATGATCCGAAAATCACAACACAACCCACCGTGAAGGTAATCTGGACACGTGTATTCGAAAAAGTAAGGAAGAGGTGTTGTTGACCTCTAATCGGGCAAGAGGGGGCAAATATCACTAAATATTACTCAGACTCGGAATAAACATCCTCAGAAAGTTAGAGTTCGTGGTAGTTGTGTAGGGTATCGTATGGTCGGCCCCGTCCGACTATACTGCTCCGCTCACTGGTTTTTAAATATTTTCATATTGAATATTTGAAATTTCGATAAGAATTTCTAAATTCAAAATATTATATGTATTATTCCATACCATGATGTTAATCATTCATGTGTGACACCATTACATATGTATACGATATACATATATGTATGCATATGATTTTCTATACTCATATCCAAACAACCATAACATATATTATGATTATTTTGTACCACATAAACGTTAACAATACAAATGCCAAATAATACAAAGCAAAGAATATTCTGTATGTGTGTGTATGTATTTTTGAGTGTCCTCACAGTTGCAAAACAATTTGGACAATAGTGTTAACAACGTAACATACACACGAACACACTCAAATATAGGTAGATGAGTGTTTGGCATGATTACATACAATGATTTGTAAATAGGAAATACAAGAGTCAAGAGTCATATTCTTATTGAAAATTTCTGTTGTTCAAAATCTCAGTAGGAGATTTTTTAGGAAAATCTTTTGTTTTCTCTTTATGATGACCCATTCAATTTCGGACATTGTATTTTTGCTGTAATATTAATAAAGGAACTCAATTTAAAGAATACTTTTCAGGGGACTAATACAAGGCGTCGATTTTTCAGAGAATATTTTCAGGGGAATAATACAAGGCGTAGTTTTTTTAAAGGAAATGTTTAATATTTTTTCAGGGACGAACTGAGGCGTGGAGTTTTTAAAGATTATTTTTTCAGTGACCAACTAAGGCGTGCGGTTTTTAAAGAATATTTTTCAAGGGCCAACTGAGGCGTGGATTTATTAAAGAATATTTTTCAAGGACCAACTGAGGCGTGGATTTATTAAAGAATTTTTTTCAAGGGCCAACTGAGGCGTGGATTTATTAAAGAATTTTTTTCAAGGGCCAACTGAGGCGTGGATTTATTAAAGAATATTTTTCAAGGACCAACTGAGGCGTGGATTTATTAAAGAATATTTTTCAAGGACCAACTGAGGCGTGGATTTATTAAAGAATATTTTTCAAGGACCAACTGAGGCGTGGATTTATTAAAGAATATTTTTCAAGGACCAACTGAGGCGTGGAGATATAAAAGAATATTTTTCAAGGACCAACTGATTTCTTCAACAACCAAAAATAATTAGTTATGAATAAAATTACAATCCGTAATATGACTCCATAAGACGATTAATTTTATAATTGTTCCATAATTTACATAACATCTGTTTTACATCATCGATTTAAATTGCCGTTCTCGGATCATTTACTAGCTATGCTGGCAACTAATTTTCCATGGAAAATGTTTGAATTTCTTTTAATTGAATTTGCTACCACATCACCACCAACGCAAACAAAACTAATCACTAAATTGTTGTAAAGCAACAACAATAGGAAGCCTCTAAAGTTTCGCCCGCCAGCCGGAAATTGAAATTAATAATATCTATTTGGCTTTCCTGCTAAAATATTCTGGCCATTGTTCCTTGCATTTGATAAGTGCTTACTTTGTAAAATATACACAAACCCATAGAAATGTTTGCTTAGATCAACCAACCATCACATTTTGACACTCAACAAAATAATATTTAAAAATTTTGCCTTTTGCAGAAATAATTATTTACCACATTAACCATCATTATGGCCATGAATCGCTATTAAAATCTTAAGAATATTTTCCATATAATAAATTTCCCTATTTTTTCATAAAATCTATTAAGGATAAAGTTTTATGGTCGGCTGGCTGAATAAGACGAAGACAAACAGAGCTTCGTTGGCAAGGAGCACCACAGCAGCATAAGGACTACTCATTAAATAAAAACCGAAATCCGGATGGAAACCATTTTTGGGCCATTTAACCAAAGTAGCTATTAACTTTTCGAAGATTTTAAACATTCAATAAGTAGTTGTAGTGTGGGGAGGGCGGGGACAACTGAATGGCTTCGTGTTAATTGAATATTTTTCAAGGGCCAAATTGAAGTCGATTTTGACAGCCGCCGCAACATTTTCAAGGGCCATCCGCTGAGGCGTGGAAACTATGCAAATTATTTAGGAAGCCAAATATTTGATAAATCGTATTAATGGTTTACCAAGTACAGCATACATTGTGGGTTTCAAGTACTGCAAGAAGCATGGGTTTTTTAAAGAATATTTCTTCAAGGACTTCAAAAGGCGTGGGTTTTTTAAAGAATATATCCTCAATGACTACAAAAGGCGTGGATTTTTTAAAGAATATTTTTCAAGGACCAATACAAGGCGTGGATTTTTTAAAGAATATTTTTCAAGGACCAATACAAGGCGTAAATTTTTTAAAGAATATTTTTCAAGGGACTACTGAGGCGTGGATTTTTTAAAGAATATTTTTCAAGGGCCAACTGAGGCGTGGATTTTTTAAAGAATATTTTTCAAGGGCCAACTGAGGCGTGGATTTATTAAAGAATATTTTTCAAGGACCTATACAAGGCGTGGATTTTTTAAAGAATATTTTTCAAGGACCTATACAAGGCGTGGATTTTTTAAAGAATATTTTTCAAGGGCCATTTATACAAGGCGTAAATTTTTTAAAGAATATTTTTCAAGGGCCAACTGAGGCGTGGATTTATTAAAGAATATTTTTCAAGGGCCAACTGAGGCGTGGATTTATTAAAGAATATTTTTCAAGGACCAATACAAGGCGTAAATTTTTTAAAGAATATTTTTCAAGGACCAATACAAGGCGTAAATTTTTTAAAGAATATTTTTCAATGACCTATACAAGGCGTGGATTTTTTAAAGAATATTTTTCAAGGACCAATACAAGGCGTGGATTTTTTAAAGAATATTTTTTCAAGGACCAATACAAGGCGTGGATTTTTTAAAGAGTATTTTCGAAAGAATAAGCGTGGATTTTTTAAAGAATATTTTTCAAGGGCCAACTGAGGCGTGGATTTATTAAAGAATATTTTTCAAGGGCCAACTGCGGCGTGGATTTATTAAAGAATATTTTTCAAGGGCCAACTGAGGCGTGGATTTATTAAAGAATATTTTTCAAGGGCCACCTGAGGCGTGGATTTATTAAAGAATATTTTTCAAGGGCCAACTGAGGCGTGGATTTTTTAAAGAATATTTTTCAAGGGCCAACTGAGGCGTGGATTTATTAAAGAATATTTTTCAAGGGCCAACTGAGGCGTGGATTTTTTAAAGAATATTTTTCAAGGGCCAACTGAGGCGTGGATTTATTAAAGAATATTTTCAAGGGCCAACTGAGGCGTGGATTTTTTAAAGAATATTTTTCAAGGGCCAACTGAGGCGTGGATTTATTAAAGAATATTTTTCAAGGGCCAACTGAGGCGTGGATTTTTTAAAGAATATTTTTCAAGGGCCAACTGAGGCGTGGATTTATTAAAGAATATTTTTCAAGGGCCAATAAAAGGCGTGGGTTTTTTTAAAGAATATTTTTCAAGGGCCAACTGAGGCGTGGATTTATTAAAGAATATTTTTCAAGGGCCAACTGAGGCGTGGATTTATTAAAGAATATTTTTCAAGGGCCAACTGAGGCGTGGATTTATTAAAGAATATTTTTCAAGGGCCAACTGAGGCGTGGATTTATTAAAGAATATTTTTCAAGGGCCAACTGAGGCGTGGATTTTTAAAGAATATTTTTCAAGGGCCAATACAAGGCGTGGATTTATTAAAGAATTTTTTCAAGGGCCAACTGAGGCGTGGATTTATTAAAGAATATTTTTCAAGGGCCAACTGAGGCGTGGATTTATTAAAGAATATTTTTCAAGGGCCAACTGAGGCGTGGATTTATTAAAGAATATTTTTCAAGGGCCAACTGAGGCGTGGATTTATTAAAGAATATTTTTCAAGGGCCAACTGAGGCGTGGATTTATTAAAGAATATTTTTCAAGGGCCAACTGAGGCGTGGATTTATTAAAGAATATTTTTCAAGGAAAGAATATTTTTCAAGGGCCAACTGAGGCGTGGATTTATTAAAGAACATTTTTCAAGGGCCAA
>NW_026884719.1:0-5945 GCF_032173495.1 Musca vetustissima
ATAGATTTTTGCCCTTTTGTGTCTTTCCGGAGTATTTTTCAAAATATTTGTTTTATAAAAGGTGTCAAATTATTTTTAATTTCGAACCAACGAAATACAGGGTCTCTAAAATATGTCTTCCCTCTGCGTTTTTCCTGCTTCTTGATAAAAAAATTCAGGTGGGTACTCACTTTGATGCTATGTTGGGGTTTGGGTCTCTTTGTTGGTTTTTGGGTTGCTTACGTCAGTCCGTCCGCTTTCCTTTTTCCCAGCTGCAGGCTATGTGTAGTTTATTGTTGTTGTTGTACCGAACCGTGATCGCGTTTATTTGTTGTTGTGGTAGTTTGTAGAAATTGTTTTGTTGTATGTTGTAATGTTCACTATTTTTTGATTTTGTTAATTTATTTATGTTTTGTTTATTAATTTATGTTCACTTTTGGTTTCACTGTTTTTTTTTGTTTTTGTTGTATTTTTTTAACTTTTAATTCTTATTTTTCTTTTATAATTTGTTTTCCTAATTTTTCTAAAATTTTATTAATTTTTCCAATCTAATTGATTTTTTGTATTTAATTAATTTTGCTTCCACAATTTTTTTTCCAAACTTGTTGTTTAATTTGTTTCTTTTCAAAAATTCTTTGTAATTTTTTTTCAGTTTTATTTTCAAATTTGTTTTGGTTTCACCAAATTTTTTTCCCCAACATTTTTTTTTTAAAATTTTCTTATAATTTTATTCACAAATTTTTTCAAATTTTTATTTTCAAAATTTTTTTCTAGATATCTGAATTTTTTTCAAGAATTGTTTGCAATTCCTGTTTTTCCAATTTATTATTTTTTTTTATTTTACAATTTTGTTGTAGATTAAATTAAATTTTTTTTATTAATTATATTAATATTTTAATTTTTACCAAATTTTATTTTTTTTTGTCACCAAATCTCTATTCACAAAAATTTGTTTTTTATTTCAAAGATTTTTGCACAGGTTAAGTTTTTTACTTAACTACACACTTATTTGGCTCGACTGGACCAAAATTTTTGATACTTAGCCTTTTTCACTTTTCACCGAATCTTTTATTTTTGTTTTATTTCATTTTAGCGAATTTCAGAGTAAGTATAAAAATCAAGGTATCAAGTATAAAAATTAAGGTAAGAATAAAAATGCACGGTAAGAATAATAATTCAAGGTAAGTGTAATACTTCAGGGTAAGTGTAATAATTCTTTTTCACAAAAAATTTCCCTTTCTTAAGTATAAAGGGTTGAGGCTCACAGGTAAGTATATTTTTTTTCTTTGCACCTTTATACATATATTGTTTTTTTTTCTTCACTATTTAACACCGCGGGGGGTATACGATCGCTTTTACATTTAAACTTCGAATGATTTCTTCTTTTTTGTCAACGTCACAGCTAACCTGTTTGTAACTGTGACATTTCCAGTGCTGAATGGAATTTGACAAAAAAGAAGCAAAATAAAACAACAACACACATTGCATGTCTGTGTATATTTTCGCATCTAACGCATCCCGCTATCTTACATTGATGTGCTATTTAAATAGCACATACAGTCTGGGTCAAATTTTGTGTTTTTGAGTACATTCATGTACACACTTTTTGAAATAACTAAAAATAAGGTATATTTTGCCTTTTTTGCCAGGACATTCGTTTGAGCGCAGGTCATTTTAAAATACAACATGTGAAAAAGCGCTAAGTTCACCCGGGCCGAACTTTGGATACCCTCCACCATAGGTATACTGACAAGTACTTGCAATGAAAATATAGAGAACATACCAAAAAGTGGACATATTCCGATAATTCTACAAACCGATTTATGTAAACCATTATGTACACTAAATAAAAATTTCAGCAATTTTATAAGAGGCTATGCCTAAAGAGGGGCCAATATTGACTTTACTACTTTCCTTACTGGTTTAATATAAACAAGTGAAACCAGTAAGGAAAGTAGTAAAGTCGGACGGGGCCGACTATATGATACCCTTCACCACTATGGGTATATTAAACAGGACTATTAACATGAAATTGGATGAAATAAAATATGTGATATTTATCTAAATGTCAATCTACCTAGATCTATCCATAAACATGTCATTCGTTTGTTACAATGGGACAAAAGTATGTAGATCGACTTCAAACAAATATAAATAGGTCATCCGTTGGGCTATATCTGAACTTCTAGAAAACGCAACTACGTAATTCTATGCTCAATTTTGTAAGTTGTGCAAAATTTGATGTCAATCTGACTAACATGAGCAGTTTGATGCCCAATTTACTTGAAATCGGGCGAAAATATATATGGAAGCTTTATCCAAATATTAAGCGATTTCAAACAAACTTGTCACAGGTTAGGTTATACTAATTTCAGAACGTTTTGTTCCTATTGCTCCTTGGTGCGTCAATTACTTAAAATCAATCTATAATAAAAGGGAGCTATATCTTAATCTAGACCGATTTTACGAAACAAGGCAGACATCACTCTAGGCTCAATTCAGTACGTTATGCCAAATTTCGTGCAAATCGAAGGATATATAGGGACGTTGGTGCATCATTTACATGAAATCGGACGAAACTATATATGGGAGTTATCTAAATCAGGACCGATTTTCTCAAAACTTGGTAGACATCACTCTAGGCTCAATTCAGTACGTTATGCCAAATTTCCTGCAAATGGAAGGATATATAGGGACTTTGGTGCACCATTTACATAAAATCTGACGAAACTATATATGGAGCTATATCTAAATAAGGACCGATTTTCTCGAAACTTGGCAGACATCACTCTAGGCTTACTTATACGTTATGCCAAATTTCCTGCAAATCGATGGATATATAGGGACTTTGGTGCACCATTTACATGAAATCGGACGAAACTATATATGGGAGTTATATCTAAATCAGAACCGATTTTCACGAAACTTGGCAGACATCACTCTAGGCTCAATTCAGTGCGTTATGCCAAATTTCGTGCAAATCGAAAGATATATAGGGACTTTGGGGCACAATGTACATTAAATCGGGAGAAACTATATATAGGAGCTATACCTAAATCTGGACCGATTTTTTCGAAACTTGGCAGACATCACTCTAAGCTTAATTCAGTACGTTATGCCAAATTTAGTGCAAATCAAAAGATACATAGGGACTTTGGGGCACCATTACATGAAGTCGGACGAAACTATATATGGGAGCTATATCTAAATCGGGACCGATATTCTCGAAATTTGGCAGACATCACTCTAGGCTTAATTCAATACGTTATGCCAAATTTTGTGCAAATCGAAAGATATATATGGACTTTGGGGCAGCATTTACATGAAATCGGACGAAACTATATATGGGAGCTATATCCAAATCTTGACCGATTTTCACGAAACTTGGCAGACATCACTCTAGGCTTAATTCAATACGTTATGCCAAATTTTGTGCAAATCGATAGATATATTGGGACTTTGGGGCACCATTTACATGAAATCGGACGAAACTATATATGGGAGCTATATCCAAATCTTGACCGATTTTCACGAAACTTGGCAGACATCATTCTAGACCTAAATGATTAGGCTGTAGCAAATTTCGTGCAAATCGAAAGAAATATAGGGACCGTTTACATTAAATCGGTTAAATATATATATGGGAGCTATATCTAAATCTGAACCGATTTTTCCCAATTTCAATAGGGTTCGTCCTTGGGCCAAACAAATGAGCTGTGCCAAATTTCATCCAATTCGGATCATAAATGCGACCTGTACTTGGCTCACAAAAATACATGGACAGACGGACGGACGGAATATATGCATAAATCGACTTAGAAAGTGATTCTATGCATATTCTCAAAAGGAACCATGTGTCTATCTCGTTTCCTTTTGCCTGTTACAAACATATGCACAAAGACATAATACCCTGTACCACAGTGTGGTGAAGGGTATAAAAACGTTAAGTTAGGCCGGGTCGAACTTTGCATATCCTCCACCATAGGAATGCTTACAGTTACGTGAAATGAAAATATGGGGAACATACCAAAAAGTGGACCTATAACGACAATTCTACCAATCGAATGTTGCAAACCATAATGTAGACCAAATACAAATTTCATATATCATCCAAATTGGATACATTTGGCACAGCTCATTTATATGGCCTAGGACGAACCCAATTGAAAATGGGGAAGCTCGGTTCAGATTTAGATTTAGCTCCCATATATAGTTTCGTCCGATGTTGAGTAAATAGTGCACCAAAGACCCAAATTTAAGCCGATTGGTTTTATATATGGACTATGCCCAAAAGGGCAAAGCGTGGACTGATACTAATAATACATGGTAGAATATAAAATCCCCGAAACCACTGCGATTTAAATTACAAAGTTATATGAGGCTTTGTTATGTATCTAATTTCTTCCCTTTAGGAAATATTATTATATGGAGGCATCTGAATGCCCGCCGATATACATGAAATACAACTTTCAGAAATTTGTATGGATAAATGCAATTTAGAGGTTTCAGTTTTATTAGGCCATCACCACAGTTTTATATAGTTCATTCTCGAACCTCACGTCCTAATATTTTTATCTCGATATCCTCCGCAGATAGAATGATTACAACAAAGTATTAAAACCCAACCCAAAACGCGGAGCAAATCAGATTACTATTTTAATATCATAAGGGGGTTATATGGGGGCGAATATATCTCATATATATCTCAATTCCTTCAACAATTGATTACAACAGACGGACGGATGGACGGACATGGCTAGATCGTCTTAGAATTTTACCCTCCATACTATGGTGGAGGGTATACAAATATTGTCTCAAAACTCTCTTAAATCTGCCCCGATTCCTTTGGAGTATTATTAAATATTTTTATTTTAAAGCGCTTAGGTATACTCTACAAAAGAAATGTAGTGTGAATATAGAAAATTATTGCATGCATATTTTCCTAAACAATGGGATTTGTAACAAAACATAGAATTTGAAGTGGAGACAATAACAATGGTTACGAACAATATGCTTAGCGTCGCTTCTTATTTTGTAATTTTATTAGAACCACTGTTTCTATCATTATGAGTTACGCGCTTAAATCCAAACTGGCATAGCAACACTCATGAACAAATACCACGATAACGATGATGGCTAAACGCGTATTCCCTTTTCACTTCTCGACAGTTATTTTTGACGATGATCTCGAAAAAAGACAAGAGAGTGTCTCTCTCTATATCTATCTCTATTCCTCTATAACAGAATTATTAAAGTCTCCACATATAGCATTTTGGGGTCAATTTTCAGCAACAAATGCCCAGTGTTATATAGATTCTAAATAGAGGGTGAGATAATGAGCGTAACTGAGAATTCATAATCCAAAATGACTGCCGAAAAGAGAATCTAGAGAATGCGTTTTTGAACCAGACCGAAACGTTTGTTTTTGTGTAGGTACAGTAATTCCCACTTTATGTAAATAATAATGGATGAAGAAATTTAAATAAATTTTTTGCTCACAATGCCTGGAATTTCAAAATTCACTTTGAGAATATCTACTTACAAATTATTATTATTATTTTTTTTTAATTTTTGAATTAAAATAATTGTAATTTTTTCGTTATAATTAGTAAAACTTTCTTAAATTAATTTTTTTCTTTCGATTTTCTATTTTAGAATTTAATTTTCGTTAAGTTCCACGCATAATTTTTGTACACAAAACGCGCCTCGCTACCGAAAATTTCCGCTTCGATTCTACTTCAAACCATAAACGTTTGTTGAGACGACCAAAAGAAAACTGACATCTACGAAATTCCAAGAGCACGGCCGAAGCTTAACTTTCAAAAAACAAGTCTGGTTAAAAAGAAGCAGCTCAAAAATTCGCACTCTTTCAGAAAAATAAAAAAAAAACAAAACACAACAATATGAAGAGACAACGAGAACAACAACTCAGTTACCCCCAGCCGGAGAAAAATCAAAAAAATCGC
>NW_026884720.1:0-5854 GCF_032173495.1 Musca vetustissima
TTACAAAATCCATGCCTATATTTGTTCTTGAAAAATGTTTTTTAAAAATCCGTACCTATAATATTCCTTAAAAAATGTTCCTAATAGCCCTTGAAACGACATTCTTAAAAACTCCATGCCTATGGTAGCCCTTGAAAAATATTCTTGAATTATTCCCGCCCCTTATAGTCCTTAAAAATATTCTTTGAAAACCAAAAACCACTGTGTCATATAGAGAATGGAAATAAAAAATATAACCATCAAAATCGCGTAGAACCACACCATATTTACATTCAATTCACTTCAGTACGTCGACGGCATCATCATCGGCAGTAGCACCAATAACAAATGCTACCGCTAAATTAAAACAACAACAGCAACAACAAACTTACAATAAAATACCCAAAAATGTTTGAAATCATCACATGAACGAACACCATTCAACAATTTCAGGATGTCAGCAAATCGGCAAACATTTGTATCTTCAGTTGCGAATAAAAACCAGTAAGGAAAGTAGTAAAGTCGGACGGGGCCGACTCTAGGATACCCTTCACCACTATGGGTACATTAAACAGGACTATTAACATGAAATTGGATGAAATAAAATATGTGATATTTATCTAAATGTGAATCTACTTAGATTTGTCCATAAAGTGTGTAAATCGACTTCAAACAAATATAAATAGGTCATCTATGACTATGACTATGTCTGTACTTCTAGAAAACGCAACTACGTAATTCTATGCTCAATTTTGTACGTTGTGCAAAATTTGATGTCAATCTGACTAACATGAGGAGTATGATGCCCAATTTGCTTGATATCGGGCGAAAAAATATATGTAAGCTATATCCACATATTAAGCGATTTCAAACAAACTTGTCACAGGTTAGGTTATACTAACTTTAGAACGTTTTGTTCCTATTGGTTCCTTGGTGCGTCAATTACATAAAATCAATCTATAATAAAATGGAGCTATATCTAAATCTGGACCGATTTTCACGAAACAAGGCAGACATCACTCTAGGCTCAATTCAGTACGTTATGCCAAATTTCGTGCAAATCGAAAGATATATAGCGACTTTGGTGAACCATTTACATGAAATCGGACGAAACTATATGTGGGTGCTATATAGAAATATGGACCGATTTTATCGAAACTTGGCAGACATCACTCTAGGCTCAATTCAGTACGTTGTGCAAAATTTCGGGCAAATCGAAAGATATATATGGATGTTGGTGCACAATTTACATGAAATCGGACGAAACTATATATGGGAGCTATATCTAAATCTGGACTGATTTTCACGAAACTTGGCAGACATAACTCTAGGCTCAATTCAGTACGTTATGCCAAATTTCGTGCAAATCGAAAGATATATATGGATTTTGGTCACAATTTACATGAAATCGGACGAAACTATATATGGTAGCTATATCTAAATCTTGACCGATTTTCACGGAGCTTGGCAGACATCATTCTAGACCTAAATGATTAGGCTGTACCAAATTTCGTGCTAATCGAAAGATATATAGGGACTTTGGGGCCCCATTTACATTAAATCGGACGAAACTATATATGTGAGCTATATCTAAATCGGGACCGATTTTCATGAAACTTGGCAGACATCATTCTGGGCCCAATTAAGTACGTTATGCCAAATTTCGTGCAAATCGAAGGATATATAGGGACTTTGGGGCACCATTTACATGAAATCGGACGAAACTATATATGGGAGCTATATCTAAATCTGGACCGATTTTCTTGAAACTGGGCAGACACCATTCTAGACTCAATTCAGTACGTTATGCCAAATTTCGTGCAAATCGAAAGATATATAGAGACTTTGGGGCACCATTTACATGAAATCGGACGAAACTATATATGGGAGCTATATCTAAATCTGGACCGATTTTCACGAAACTTGGCAGACATCACTCTAGGCTCAATTCAGTACGTTATGCCAAATTTCGTGCAAATCGAAAGATATATAGGGACTTTGGGGCACCATTTACATGAAATCGGACGAAACTATATATGGGAGCTATATCTAAATCTGGACCGATTTTCTCGAAACTTGGCAGACATCATTCTAGACCTAAATGATTAGGCTGCACCAAATTTCGTGCAATTCGTCCTTGAGCCGAATAAGTGACCTATGCCAAATTTCATCCAATTCAGATCATAAATGCGACCTGTACTTTGTTTACAATTTAACATGGACAGACGGACGGACGGACAGACGGACATTCATAAATCGACTCAGAAAGTGATTCTATGCATATTCTCAAAAGGAACCATGGGTCTAATTAGTTTTTTTTTACCTGTTACAAACATTGCACAAATACATAATACCCTGTACCACAGTGTGGTGAAGGTTATAAAAATGAACCACCAAAAACGCGTAGAACCACACCATGAAAACCATATTTACATTCAATTCACTTCAGTACGTCGACGGCATCATCATCAGCAGTAGCGCCAATAACAAGTGCTACCGCTAAATTAATACAACAACAGCAAAAACAAACTTACAATAAAATACCCAAAAATGTTTGAAATCATCACATGAACGAACACCATTCAACAATTTCAGGATGTCACCAAAACGACAAACGTTTGTATCCTCAGTTGCGAATAAAAAATGACAATAATTTTTATTTGAATTTTTTTTCGTAGAAATTGTTTCATTCAACGTCATTTTGTTACGTTAGACTACCAAGTGCGCCTCAAACAGCGCGTCAGCATGAGTTGGTGGTCTATCAGTGTGTCATGACAATTGTGGCAACGCCACTATCATCGCTGGGAAAATTTTCCCCCCCAAGCTATATATTTTACATATATAAAGAAAACTGCAGTAGATTTCTTCTCATCATCTGTCTGCGATCCTTATTTTATATTCTTCAAAATAAATGTATTTATGTATGTGTGTGTCTGTATGAGTATTTTTTGAATTCGATGGCAGAGCACTTCACCTCAACGTTTGGCATTGCAGCAATAAATTTGATTAATAATTTGAATTACATGGAAATGAAACCATCTTTCCGGCTGTAAGGAGTAGCAGCAAAAGTATAGCTTCGGTATTACCTTCACCAACCACTACAACCACTGCCATTACACCAACACTGCAAAACCGCAAATTAAAAATTCTGTAGCAAAATTATTGAACTGTGTGAGGAAATTATCTCTCTGGGGGTATTATGAAGATTACTTTTATGCGGTTTTGGTTTTCAATGAAATAAAATTTCTTTTTTGTTATAAATATATGTATGCATGTAAATATTTAAATCGTTTAGGCATAGCTCCCATATAAGGGCCCCCCCCCCCCCCCAATTTGCAGTATTTTGGGGTTCTTGAGCGCTTCCCATATAACGGTACCTCCCACCTTTCAGTGTTTTTTTGGGTTTTGGCCGGATTTTTTCACAGAATTGGTTGTGATTTAGTACTTTGAGTTCTTATTGGGTATCAAATCTCTCCACTAAAAATTCTAAATATAGGTCAATTTTTTCAGGTAGTCCCCATATAATGGTACCCTCCAATTTTCGGTATTTTGGTGTCCTTGAGCGCGGTTTTCAATCGAATTCGCTGTAATTTGGTATTTTGTAGTCATATATGGTACAAATCTCCCTATCATATATTATTAATATTCGCCCCATGGGAGCTATGTATAAATCTGAAACAATTTTTCCAATTGGGTTCGTCCTAAGGCCAAATAAATGAGCTGTGCCTAATTTTATCCATTTCGGATAATAAATGCGACCTGTACTGTGTTTACAATTTAATATGGGCAGACAGACGGACGGACATCGAAAGGAAACATGTGTCTATCTCATTTCCTTTTGCCTGTAACAAAGACATATTACCCTGTACCACAGCATTATGGTTTGCAACAAACGATTGGTAAAATTGGCTTTATAGGTCCAATTTCTGGCATGTTCCCCATATTTCCAACGCTAACGCTTTTTCACTTGTTTTTTAAACAATTATTGGAAGTACACGACATGTTCCACTTCTCGCAGCCAATACAGACTTCAACCTTCCAGATTTTGGACACCGAGACACATACAGACAAAACATATTTTATACCCGATTTAGATGAAATTTAGTACAGCTCATTTGTTTGGCCCTGAGGCAAACCCTATTGGAATTGGGGAAAATCAGTTCAAAATTAGATATAGCTCCCATATATATTTTCGTCCGGTTTAAGGTAAATGGTGCACCAAAGTCCCTAAATATTTTTCAATTTGCACCAAATTTGGTACTGAATTAAGATTAGAATGATATGTGCTAAGTTTCGAGCAAATGGGTTCAGATTTAGATATAGCTTCCATACATATTTTCGTTCGGTTTAATGTAAATGGTGCACCGTAGTCCCTGTAAATCTTTCGATTTGCACGAAATTTGGCATAGCGTAATGAAATAGGTCTAGAATGATGTGTGTTAAGTTTCCTGAAAATCGGCCCAAATTTTGATATAGCTCCCATATATAATTTCGTCCGATTTTATGTAAATGGTGCACCAAAGTCCCTATGTATATCTCGATTTGCACGAAATTTGGCACAGCGTAATGAATTATATATTTTATATATATTTTCGCCCGATTTAAAGTAAATGGTGCACCAAAGTTCCTAAATATCTTACTAAATTCAGCCAGGAATAATGTCTGCTAAGTTCGGTTCAGATTTATATATACCTCCCATATATATTTTCGTCCGAATAAAGGTAAATGTTGCACCAACGTCCCTATATATCTCTCTATTATATTTATCCAAATAATCAACGGGTGTCCGATTGATATTTGCTTTAAATTGATTTACATAATTTTGTCCCATTGTCAGTAGCACCTCTACATCTGACCAAGTGAAGAATTTAGTGTAAGTTGCAGAATGACATGTTTATGGATCCAATTTAATTTTACTGGTCCTTCAAGGATTCAGCAGTTGAATATACCCAAAGTGGTGAAAGGATCATATAGTCGGCCCCGTCCGATTTTTCTACTTTCCTTACTGGGTTTTTAAATGCGTTTTGTAAGTCTTTATGTATTTCTCATGGTTTCTTTTGAAACTCCCCCGAGGAAAAAATTACGCTGTGTTTATTTTTTGTCAACGAAACTTCAACAATTATTACCTTTGTAAAATGTCAGACTGCCTAATATTATTTCCATAGAATCGACTGTGTTAAAAATGTGCATAACCTAAGATATAACGGTATAACCTAAGATATAACGGTATATACAAATATTTTTCATCTACGTGCTACTAACATGAAAGCAAGAAAATTGAATTTATTTGTTGTTGTTAATATTTCTCACATACCCACACACAGTGAACATTGTTGCATACTTTATGGGTTGGGTCATACTTGTTTTGTATATTTCTTATGTTCAGGATTGTTTTCAAGAATACAAACACACAATGTGTGTGTGGACAATGCAAATAAATTTTTATTGCAGTAAATATTTCCTAACAATGTACTGGCTTAAACAAAAACGTGTTCTTGTACGTTTTTTTTAAGAATTTAAACATAAATATGGATAGAAATTACCTTCTATAAATTTGTATGTAATGGCATGGAAATCTATATTTTTATATTCACCCTAGCAAACATAGATATCATACAAATATGTATTGATCAAATTTAGTACTTGCTTTTAATTGAATGTTTATGTAAACATATAGACAATATGCATTCTATCGATGTTACCATAGTCTCCCTGGAATTACTTTTGCCTGCTAACTTTCACCGTAATGTCTATACAATTTTTCTTGGCTGTTGATTATATCTTGTCGTTTTGTTTCGACTTTTCTTCACACTTGCTATTGACCATATCATGTTCTCAGCCGGCTGCTCTTGTTATCGTGATTTGTTCGTGGTGG
>NW_026884721.1:0-6019 GCF_032173495.1 Musca vetustissima
ATTCCCGTTAAATCGGACGAAAATATATATGGGAGCTATATCTAATTCTGAACCGATTTTTACGAAACTTAACACATATCACTCTATACTTTATTCTGTACGCTGTGCTAAATTTCGTACAAATCGGATCACAAATGCGACCTGTACTTTGTTTACAATTTAACATCAACTGACGGACGTACGGACAGACAGACGGACGGACGGACATGCATGAATCGACTCAGAAAGTGATTCTATGCATATTCTCAAAAGGAACCAGGGGTCTATCTCGATTCCTTTTGCCTGTTACAAACATTTGCACATAGACATAGTACCCTGTACCACAGTGTGGTGAAGGGTATAATGATCACAAATTTTATTCTAAATCTGAACCAGTTTTTACGAAACATTGTACGCATCATTCTACACTTAATTCAGTACGCTGTGCTAAATTTCGTGCACATCGAATGATATATAGGGACTTTGGCTTACCGTTATAAATTAAACCGGACGAAAATCCATATAAGAGCTATATCTAAATCTAGATCGATTTTCAGGAAACTTAACACACATCATTCTAGACCTAATTCAGTACGCTGTGCTAAATTTCGTGCAAATCGAAAGATATATAGGGCCTTTGGCGCACCGTTTACATTAAATCGGACAAAAATATATATGGGAGCTACATCTAAATCTGAATTGATTTTCACGAATCTTAGCACACATCATTCTAGACTCAATTCAGTACGCTATGCCAAATTTCGTGCAAATCGAAAGTCATTTAGGGGCTTTGGTACAACAATTACATAAAATCGGACGGGAATATATATGGGAGCTATTTCTAAATCGGAACCGATGTTTCCCATGTTTCAATGTTTTCAATAGGGATCGTCCTTGGGCCAAGTAAATGAGCTGTGCCAAATTTCATCAAAATCGTATTATAAATACGACCTGTACTTTGTTTACAATTAACATCAACAGACAGACGGACATACATAAATCGACTCAGAAAGTGATTCTATCCATATTCTCAAAATGAACCATGTGTCATTTCGATACCTTTTGTCAGTTACAAACGTAGGCACAAATATATATTATCCTGTATCACATTTTGGTGAAGGATATAAACACTTATATTTTACTATTCTAGGCAATAATGTCTTCCGTCTGTCTGTCCATGGTAATTTGTAAACACGATACAGGCCACAGTTTTGGACCACGAAATTTTGCATGTCCATAGAAGACCCTTATTGTTTTTGTCAAGGAACTGTTAATATTTAAGAGAAGAAATTACCAAAGAATAAGCATGACCTGGACTTTTGTTTGAAAACGAAAAAAAAAAAATTATTCTGATGTGTATATACCCCTGAAGAACATAGACCAGAGGAGTTGGTTCTATGTTCAAGAGGAGTGGTTGAACTTTAATCTGATACTAATTATACTGTTGAACGTACTCGGACGTGGGAGTTATACGTAGATTTTTAGAGGGGAGACTGGCGGAACTTCGATAATTTTTATACCCTTCACCACACTGTGGTACAGGGTATTATGTCTTTGTGCATATGTTTGTAACAGCAAAAAGGAATCGAGATAGACCCATAGTTCCTTTTGAGAATATGCATAGAATCACTTTCTGAGTCGATTTACGCATGTCCGTCTGTCCGTATGTCCGTCCGTCCATGTATTTTTGTGAACAAAGTACAGGTCGCATTTATGATCCGATTTGGATGAAATTTGGCACAGTTCACTTATTTGGCCCAAAGACGAACCCTATTGAAATTGGGAAAAATCGGTTCAGATTTAGATATAGCTCCCATATATATTTTCGTCCGATTTAAGTTAAATGGTACACCAAAGTCCCTATATATCGTTTCATTTGCACGAAATTTGGCATAAAGTACTGAATTGAGCCTAGAGTGATGTCTGCCAAGTTTCGTGAAAATCGGTCCAGATTTAGATATAGCTCCCATATATAGTTTCGTCCGATTTTATGTAAATGCTGCACCAAAGTCCCTATATATCTTTCGATTTGCACGAAGCTTGGCATAACGTACTGAATTGAGCCTAGAATGATGTGTGCAAAGTTTCGTGAAAATCGGTTCTGATTTAGATATAGCTCCCATATATAGTTTCGTAAGATTTCATGTAAATGGTGCACCAAAGTCCCTATATATCTTTCGATTTGCACGAAACTTGGCGTAACGTACTGAATTGAGCCTAGAGTGATGCCTACTAAATTTCGTGAAAATCGGTCCAGATTTAGATATAGCTCCCATATATATTTTCGTCCGATTTTATGTAAATAGTGCACCAAAGTCCCTATATATATTTCGATTTGCACGAAATTTGGCATCACATACTGAATTGAGCCTAGAGTGATGTCTGCCAAGTTTCGTGAAAATCGGTCCAGATTTAGATATAGCTCCCATATATAGTTTCGTCCGATTTTCTGTAAATGATGCACCAAAGTCCCTATATTCCTTTCGATTTGCACGAAATTTGGCATAACGTACTTAATTGAGCCCAGAGTGCTTTATGCCAAGTTTCGTAAAAATCGGTCCAGATTTAGATATAGCTTCCATATATAGTTCCTTCCGATTTTATGTTAAAGATTCACCAAAGTCCCTACAAACCTTTCGATTTACACGAAATTTGGTATAGCATACTGAATTGAGCCTAGAGCGATGTCTGCCAAGTTTCGTGAAAATCGGTCCAGATTTAGATATAGCTCTCATATATAGTTTCGTCCGATTTTATGTAAATGATGCACCAAAGTCGCTATATACCTTTAGATTTTCACGAAATTTGGCATAACGTTCTTAATTGAGCCCAGACTACTTTATGCCAAGTTTCGTAAAAATCGGTGCAGATGTAGTTATGGCTTCCATATATAGTTCCTTCCGATTTTATGCTAAAGATTCACCAAAGTTCCTATAAATCTTTCGATTTACACAAAATTTGGTATAGCATACAGGATTGAGCCTGGAATGATGTGTGCTGAGTTTCGTGAAAATCGGTTCAGATTTAGATATGTATATATTTCCGTCAGATTTAATGTAAATAATATACCAAAGTTCTAATATTGCATAGATCGGTTGATTTTAAGTAATTGACGAACCAAGGAACCAATATATGGTTGATAGGAACAAAACGTACTGAAATTAGTATAACCCAACCTGTGACAAGTTTCGTTGAAATCGGTTCATATTTGGATATAGATTCCACATATATTTTCGTACGATTTTAAGTAAACGGTGCAAATGTTGTTTGTCAAATTGACATGAAATTTCGCATAACGTACAAAATTGAGCATAGAATAACGTAGTTGGGTTTTCTAGAAGTACAGACATAGCTCAACGGCCCAACATTTGTCCCATTGTAACAAACAAATGAGATGCTTATAGATTGATCTAAGTTGATTCATATTTAGATAAATATCACATATTTTAGTTCATCCAATTTCATGTTAATTGTTCTGTTTAATATACCCATAGTGGTGAAGGGTATCACATAGTCGGCCCCGTCCGACTTTACTACTTTCCTTACTGGTTCTTTATAGCTCTATATCTCAGTACTTATTCAACAGATATAAGAACTGTGTGGGTAAATGTTGTCCTCTGGTATATGTGGTAGTGTCTGTTTTTGATGGGGCACATTCGGCACTCATAGGCATAGTCTGATAATATTCATTGCTATCGATCTGGTAAGACAAACCCAAAAATTATTAAAGGTAATAATATAGCTCTTTCTGTATATTTTCGATTTTGCCCTAATTTTGGCAGAAAGTGTAAATAGTAGAACCCGAATATTCCACAGTTAGATTTGGTTTCATTGATTCTGGCAATGAAATTTTTGTAAAGAAAATTTTGTTGCGGTTCTCAATTTCTTTCTAAAGAGTAATTCGATGTTCAGGTTTTCTGTAATTTAAATATTAAAATAAATAATATATTGAAGGTCTTATTGACATTATAGATTATTCTAGTTATCTAAGACATATTGTGCCCTGTGACCTCCTAATAATTGAATTGTAGAACGTAATAATCCATCAGCTGGTCCTTTCTCTATGCAAAAAGAAAACTTTTACTTTTTTCACCACATTTTTGAAATTTTAAACTTCGTGTGAATATAGAATTTCTTCTCATGTAGGTGTGTGTACCCACCCTCATATGTGTGGGTTATTTTGCGAAAACACAACACACAATGTTTTTCATGTATATATTTTTGTATGTATGTTATTTTCTAACATCGTGTTGTCTCTGTGTTATCTGGCTGGCTGCCAGCAATGTTTACACGACTGTCTTTGTGTCAGCGTGCCAGTTAATGAATCCTTAATGTGTTTCCATTTTCTGGGTAAATAAGCCCATCAAAATAAAAACAAAAACTCGCAAAAACGAAAACTCAGCATCAACTGTAAAATAAGTTTCAAACCGCATTTTTTGTTCCACTTATGTGTAGGCTTTTTACTGGGGAAAGGAGGGGAGGTAGGTTTGGTATTTTTTTCCACTTTTGTCAAGCTTAAAATGAGAAAAGTTTAAAGTGCAAAGTTCAGGGTTGAAACGCAATTTTGTTTTTGTTTTTTTTTACAAATTTGCATGGAAAGGGCAAGGGGGAGAATTTTATGTGGTTTTTGGTTTGTGTTTTCACATTCCTTGATGTTTTTATTTAGAAATAAATGTGTAAATTAATTTGTGGTGATCTCTTGAAATGTGTTTCAAATTTGTAAGGGATTGAATTAAGTTTCATTTAATTCACAAAAAATTGCGAATACCTAAAAAATATTCCTTGAGAACTTTGGAAACATATTTATTTAACCTTGCTGTGTCCCTGAAAGAATGTTTTTAATGAATCAACGCCTTGTTGGTTCCCTGAAAGAATGTTTTTAATGAATCAACGCCTTGTTGGTTCCCTGAAAACATATTCTTTAATAAATCCACGCATCAGTTGGCCCTTAAAAAATATTCTTTAATAAATCCACACCTTGTTGGGTCCCTGAAAAAATATTCTTTAATAAATCCACGCCTTGTTGGGTCCCTGAAAAAATATTCTTTAATAAATCCACGCCTTGTTAGGTCCCTGAAAAAATATTCTTTAATAAATCCACGCCTTATGATAGACCTTAAAAAATATTTATACCCTCCACCACACTGTGGTACAGGGTATTATGTCTTTGTGCATATGTTTGTAACAGGCAAAAATAATCGAGATAGACCCATGGTTACTTTTGAGAATATGTATAGAATCACTTTCGGAGTCGATTTATGCATGTCCGTCTGTCCATGTTAAATTGTAAACAAAGTACAGGTCGCATTTATGATCCGATTTGGATGAAATTTGGCACAGCTCATGTGTTTGGCCCAAGGTCGAACCCTATTGAAATTGGGAACAATCGGTTCAGATTTAGATGTAGCTCCCATATATATTTTCGTCCCATTTTAGGTAACTTGGCACAGAGTACTGAATTAAGTCTATAACTATGTTTGTAAAATTTTTGTAAAAATCGGTTCAGATTTAGATATAGCTCCCATACATATATTCGTCCGATTTTATGTAAATGGTGCACCAAAGTCCTTATATCCTTCGATTTGCACGAAATTTGGCAAAGCGTTCCGAAAAAGGTCTAGAACGATGTGTGTTAAATTTCGTGAAAAACGGTTCACATTTAGATATAGCTCCCATATATATTTTCGTCCGATTTTAGATAGATAGTGCACCAAAGTCCCTATATCTCCTTCGATTTGTACGAAAATTGACACAGCGTACTAAATGAAGTCTAGAACGATGTGTGTTAAATTTCGTGAAAATCGGTTCAGATTTAGATATAGCTCCCATATATATATATTCGTCCGGTTTTATGTAAATCGTGCACCAAAGGCCTTATATATCCTTCGATTTGAACGAAATTTGGCAAAGCGTTCCGAAAAAGATATAGAACGATGTGTGTTAAATTTCGTGAAAATCGGTTCAGATTTAAATATAGCTCCCATATATATTTGCGTCCGATTTTAGATAAATATTGCATCAAAGTCCCTATATCTCCTAC